>NW_027256891.1:13468961-13471461 GCF_029215685.1 Pituophis catenifer annectens
GTAGGGTTAGGGTTAGGGTTAGGGTTAGGGTTAGGGTTAGGGTTGGGGTTGGGGTTAGGGTTAGGGTTAGGGTTAGGGTTAGAGAAACAAGTTGTAGAGTTAGGGTTAGGGTTAGGGTTAGGGTTAGGGTTAGGGTTAGGGTTAGGGTTAGGGTTAGGGTTAGGGTTAGGGTTAGGGTTAGGGTTAGGGTTAGGGTTAGGGAGAAAAGTTGTAGGGTTAGGGTTAGGTTCAGGTTCAGGCTCAGGGTTATCATTCTGGAAATGATATTAGCAGAAGCAATGGAAGAAAGCAAGGAGAGGGAGGGAGGGATAGATATTAAACGGGATGGACGAAACGTAGGGAGCGCACACAAGACACGCGATGAGAAACCACCCGCCCAGAGAAATTCATCTCCGATTTACCGAGAAGACAGGGAGAGCAGAGAGATCGCAATGGATGGGAAACACGACGGGAAAGCACAAAATATCGGCGAGCTGAAATATCGGCGAGCTGGCGAGAGCAAAGATATCGAGTAGATTCAAGAGAGAAAGCGGAATTATTTGATAAACAACGTAGAGATGACCAAGAACAGGAAAGATGGAGAGATGAAAGTGGGGACGGACGACGGGAGGAGAAGAAAGAACAGCCAAAAGAGAGCCAAGTAAGAGAACAAGACGAGAAAGCGTCGAGAGAAGGAGCAGAAGAAGTTGAAGAAAGAACAAAGGGACCTAAGAACGACTTGCTCCACAAAGCAAATAGGTCAGCAAGAAATAAGAATAATTTCCTTGACTAGAAATGGACTGGATTCGGCCATTCGGCAAGAGGAAGGAAAATATGGAATAAATGAGGGAAGTTAAGATGAGAAATGAAAGGCCTACGAGAGGTTCCTCTGGGAAAACTACACCCAAAACTTTGGAGGAAGGAAGATGGCAGAAATTGTAACAAACTTTTCACTTGAAGTCAAGCTTTTCACGTCAAACCAGCTCTTTCAATCAACCCCTCGCAGCCATCCTGGCAGGGAAGCAGAAAACGGAAACACTCCGGTCCGGCCGAGGCCCGGGTAAACCGGTCCCGCCCGAGCGTCCCGGTAGACCGGGACGGCTGCCCGTCACGGACACCCCAGGGCCCCGGCGCGGGCACCGAGGCGACGGCGGAGGTCCCCGACCGAGGCCCGGGGCCCCCGCGCCGGGATCCCGTACATCCATCAAGGCGGGGAAACAGAAACACTCTAGGCCGGCCGAGGCCCGGGTAAACCGGACCCGCCCAAGGCCGTCCCGGTAGACCGGGACGACTGCCCGGCGCGGACACCCCCGGGGGCCGGCGTGGGCACCGAGGGGACGGCGGAGGTCCCCGACCGAGGCCCGCGGCGCCGGAGCCGGGATCCCGTGCATCCATCGTGGCGGGGGAAACAGAAAGGCTGATCCGGCCGGGGCCCCGGTAGACCGGGAAGACTGCCCGGCGCGGACACCCCCGGGGTCCGGCGTGGGCACCGAGGCGAAGGCGGAGGTCCCCGACCGAGGCCCGCGGCGCCGGAGCCGGGATCCCGTGCATCCATCGTGGCGGGGGAAACAGAAAGGCTGATCCGGCCGGGGCCCCGGTAAGCCGGACCCGCCCGAGGCCGTCCCGGTAGACCCGGCCCTCTCCCCGTCTCGGGCACCCCCGGGGTCCGGCGTGGGCACCGAGGCGAAGGCGGAGGTCCCCGACCGAGGCCCGCGGCGCCGGAGCCGGGATCCCGTGCATCCATCGTGGCGGGGGAAACAGAGAGGCTGATCCGGCCGGGGCCCCGGTAGACCGGGACGACAGCCCGTCGCGGGCACCCCCGGGGTCCGGCGGGGGCGCCGAGGCGACGGCGGAGGTCCCCGACCGAGGCCCGCGGACCCGGAGCCGGGATCCCGTGCATCCATCGTGGCGGGGGAAACAGAAAGGCTGATCCGGCCGGGGCCCCGGTAGACCGGGAAGACTGCCCGGCGCGGACACCCCCGGTGTCCGGCGGGGGCACCGAGGCGAAGGCGGAGGTCCCCGACCGAGGCCCGCGGCGCCGGAGCCGGGATCCCGTGCATCCATCGTGGCGGGGGAAACAGAAAGGCTGATCCGGCCGGGGCCCCGGTAAGCCGGACCCGCCCGAGGCCGTCCCAGTAGACCCGGCCCTCTGCCCGTCGCGGGCACCCCCGGGGTCCGGCGTGGGCACCGAGGCGAAGGCGGAGGTCCCCGACCGAGGCCCGCGGCCCCGGAGCCGGGATCCCGTGCATCCATCGTGGCGGGGGAAACAGAAAGGCTGATCCGGCCGGGGCCCCGGTAAGCCGGACCCGCCCGAGGCCGTCCCGGTAGACCCGGCCGTCTCCCCGTCGCGGGCACCCCCGGGGTCCGGCGGGGGCACCGAGGCGACGGCGGAGGTCGCCGACCGAGGCCCGCGGCCCCGGAGCCGGGATCCCGTGCATCCATCGTGGCGTGGGAAAGAGAAAGGCTGATCCGGCCGGGGCCCCGGTAGACCGGGACGACTGCCCGTCGCGGACACCCCCGG
>NW_027256891.1:13481461-13486461 GCF_029215685.1 Pituophis catenifer annectens
GCCTCGCCTCCCTTCCCGAGTAGACAGTCGTCCAAAGGAGACACTTCGTTTTCCCCCCCTTTTCTTTGACCTCTTCCGGAGTAGACCGGCGCCGAAACGAGGCACTTAGTTTTTTCCCTCCGCCCCTTTTCTCTTCTTTTCTTTTCTTTTTTGGCCTCGCCTCGCCTCCCTTCCCGAGTAGACGGGCGTCCAAAGGAGGCACTTCGTTTTCCCCCCCTTTTCTTTGACCTCTTCCGGAGTAGACCGGCGCCGAAACGAGGCACTTAGTTTTTTTTTTCCCGCCCCTTTTCCCGCTCTCCGCTTAAATGTCAGTATCGCCGCCGGTGGATCGTCGTTTTAGTTTTAAAACGATCATAAAAGCGGAATACGTTTTGAAAGTCGACGAGTCCGGTGTGTGGAGACCGGAATTGGGCAAGCTGTGCTCTCGTCTTCTGGGGGTGACATTTCTCCCTGAGCGCTGCTGGCATTAGAAAGACCATTCGAAGAAGGGTGAGGGTCGGGGTCGGGGAAGCGAGCGTCAGGTCTCGCCGCCCCGATTTTCCCAACCAAGAAAGCAGGACGCTTGAAACTGCGATGGGAGCTTGGATCGGAAGGCTTGCGATAGCAAGAGATCTAGGCAAGAACGGAAGCTTTCAACTTCAAACCAGCTATGTAAAGCAACCCCTCGCACGCGACATCCATCGTGGCAGGGAAACAGAAACAGAGACGCCGGTCCGGCCGAGGCTGCCCGAGCGGCCCGGTAGACCGGGCCGTCTGTCCGTCTTTAAGTCGAAAGACGACTTTAAATCTAAAAACGGTTTTAAGTCGAAAGTGTGGGTTAGGGTTAGGGTTAGGGTTAGGGAAAAAAGTTATAGGGTTAGGGTTGGGGTTAGAGAAAACAGTTGTAGGGTTAGGGTTGGGGTTAGGGTTAGGGTTAGGGAGAAAAGTTGTAGGGTTAGGGTTAGGGTTAGAGAAAACAGTTGTAGGGTTAGGGTTGGGGTTAGGGTTGGGGTTAGGGTTAGGGTTAGGGTTAGGGTTAGGGAGAAAAGTTATAGGGTTAGGGTTGGGGTTAGAGAAAACAGTTGTAGGGTTAGGGTTGGGGTTAGGGTTAGGGTTAGGGTTAGGGTTAGGGAGAAAAGTTGTAGGGTTAGGGTTAGGGTTAGGGTTAGGGTTAGGGTTAGGGTTGGGGTTGGGGTTAGGGTTAGGGTTAGGGTTAGGGTTAGAGAAACAAGTTGTAGAGTTAGGGTTAGGGTTAGGGTTAGGGTTAGGGTTAGGGTTAGGGTTAGGGTTAGGGTTAGGGTTAGGGTTAGGGTTAGGGTTAGGGTTAGGGTTAGGGTTAGGGTTAGGGAGAAAAGTTGTAGGGTTAGGGTTAGGTTCAGGTTCAGGCTCAGGGTTATCATTCTGGAAATGATATTAGCAGAAGCAATGGAAGAAAGCAAGGAGAGGGAGGGAGGGATAGATATTAAACGGGATGGACGAAACGTAGGGAGCGCACACAAGACACGCGATGAGAAACCACCCGCCCAGAGAAATTCATCTCCGATTTACCGAGAAGACAGGGAGAGCAGAGAGATCGCAATGGATGGGAAACACGACGGGAAAGCACAAAATATCGGCGAGCTGAAATATCGGCGAGCTGGCGAGAGCAAAGATATCGAGTAGATTCAAGAGAGAAAGCGGAATTATTTGATAAACAACGTAGAGATGACCAAGAACAGGAAAGATGGAGAGATGAAAGTGGGGACGGACGACGGGAGGAGAAGAAAGAACAGCCAAAAGAGAGCCAAGTAAGAGAACAAGACGAGAAAGCGTCGAGAGAAGGAGCAGAAGAAGTTGAAGAAAGAACAAAGGGACCTAAGAACGACTTGCTCCACAAAGCAAATAGGTCAGCAAGAAATAAGAATAATTTCCTTGACTAGAAATGGACTGGATTCGGCCATTCGGCAAGAGGAAGGAAAATATGGAATAAATGAGGGAAGTTAAGATGAGAAATGAAAGGCCTACGAGAGGTTCCTCTGGGAAAACTACACCCAAAACTTTGGAGGAAGGAAGATGGCAGAAATTGTAACAAACTTTTCACTTGAAGTCAAGCTTTTCACGTCAAACCAGCTCTTTCAATCAACCCCTCGCAGCCATCCTGGCAGGGAAGCAGAAAACGGAAACACTCCGGTCCGGCCGAGGCCCGGGTAAACCGGTCCCGCCCGAGCGTCCCGGTAGACCGGGACGGCTGCCCGTCACGGACACCCCAGGGCCCCGGCGCGGGCACCGAGGCGACGGCGGAGGTCCCCGACCGAGGCCCGGGGCCCCCGCGCCGGGATCCCGTACATCCATCAAGGCGGGGAAACAGAAACACTCTAGGCCGGCCGAGGCCCGGGTAAACCGGACCCGCCCAAGGCCGTCCCGGTAGACCGGGACGACTGCCCGGCGCGGACACCCCCGGGGGCCGGCGTGGGCACCGAGGGGACGGCGGAGGTCCCCGACCGAGGCCCGCGGCGCCGGAGCCGGGATCCCGTGCATCCATCGTGGCGGGGGAAACAGAAAGGCTGATCCGGCCGGGGCCCCGGTAGACCGGGAAGACTGCCCGGCGCGGACACCCCCGGGGTCCGGCGTGGGCACCGAGGCGAAGGCGGAGGTCCCCGACCGAGGCCCGCGGCGCCGGAGCCGGGATCCCGTGCATCCATCGTGGCGGGGGAAACAGAAAGGCTGATCCGGCCGGGGCCCCGGTAAGCCGGACCCGCCCGAGGCCGTCCCGGTAGACCCGGCCCTCTCCCCGTCTCGGGCACCCCCGGGGTCCGGCGTGGGCACCGAGGCGACGGCGGAGGTCCCCGACCGAGGCCCGCGGACCCGGAGCCGGGATCCCGTGCATCCATCGTGGCGGGGGAAACAGAAAGGCTGATCCGGCCGGGGCCCCGGTAGACCGGGAAGACTGCCCGGCGCGGACACCCCCGGGGTCCGGCGTGGGCACCGAGGCGAAGGCGGAGGTCCCCGACCGAGGCCCGCGGCGCCGGAGCCGGGATCCCGTGCATCCATCGTGGCGGGGGAAACAGAAAGGCTGATCCGGCCGGGGCCCCGGTAGACCGGGACGACTGCCCGTCGCGGGCACCCCCGGGGTCCGGCGGGGGCACCGAGGCGACGGCGGAGGTCCCCGACCGAGGCCCGCGGCGCCGGAGCCGGGATCCCGTGCATCCATCGTGGCGGGGGAAACAGAAAGGCTGATCCGGCCGGGGCCCCGGTAGACCGGGACGACTGCCCGTCGCGGGCACCCCCGGGGTCCGGCGGGGGCACCGAGGCGACGGCGGAGGTCCCCGACCGAGGCCCGCGGACCCGGAGCCGGGATCCCGTGCATCCATCGTGGCGGGGGAAACAGAAAGGCTGATCCGGCCGGGGCCCCGGTAGACCGGGAAGACTGCCCGGCGCGGACACCCCCGGGGTCCGGCGTGGGCACCGAGGCGAAGGCGGAGGTCCCCGACCGAGGCCCGCGGCGCCGGAGCCGGGATCCCGTGCATCCATCGTGGCGGGGGAAACAGAAAGGCTGATCCGGCCGGGGCCCCGGTAGACCGGGACGACTGCCCGTCGCGGGCACCCCCGGGGTCCGGCGGGGGCACCGAGGCGACGGCGGAGGTCCCCGACCGAGGCCCGCGGCGCCGGAGCCGGGATCCCGTGTATCCATCGTGGCGGGGGAAACAGAAAGGCTGATCCGGCCGGGGCCCCGGTAGACCGGGAAGACTGCCCGGCGCGGACACCCCCGGGGTCCGGCGTGGGCACCGAGGCGAAGGCGGAGGTCCCCGACCGAGGCCCGCGGCGCCGGAGCCGGGATCCCGTGCATCCATCGTGGCGGGGGAAACAGAAAGGCTGATCCGGCCGGGGCCCCGGTAGACCGGGACGACTGCCCGTCGCGGGCACCCCCGGGGTCCGGCGGGGGCACCGAGGCGACGGCGGAGGTCCCCGACCGAGGCCCGCGGACCCGGAGCCGGGATCCCGTGCATCCATCGTGGCGGGGGAAACAGAAAGGCTGATCCGGCCGGGGCCCCGGTAAGCCGGACCCGCCCGAGGCCGTCCCGGTAGACCCGGCCCTCTCCCCGTCTCGGGCACCCCCGGGGTCCGGCGTGGGCACCGAGGCGACGGCGGAGGTCCCCGACCGAGGCCCGCGGCCCCGGAGCCGGGATCCCGTGCATCCATCGTGGCGGGGGAAACAGAAAGGCTGATCCGGCCGGGGCCCCGGTAGACCGGGAAGACTGCCCGGCGCGGACACCCCCGGGGTCCGGCGTGGGCACCGAGGCGAAGGCGGAGGTCCCCGACCGAGGCCCGCGGCGCCGGAGCCGGGATCCCGTGCATCCATCGTGGCGGGGGAAACAGAAAGGCTGATCCGGCCGGGGCCCCGGTAGACCGGGACGACTGCCCGTCGCGGGCACCCCCGGGGTCCGGCGGGGGCACCGAGGCGACGGCGGAGGTCCCCGACCGAGGCCCGCGGACCCGGAGCCGGGATCCCGTGCATCCATCGTGGCGGGGGAAACAGAAAGGCTGATCCAGCCGGGGCCCCGGTAGACCGGGAAGACTGCCCGGCGCGGACACCCCCGGGGTCCGGCGTGGGCACCGAGGCGAAGGCGGAGGTCCCCGACCGAGGCCCGCGGCGCCGGAGCCGGGATCCCGTGCATCCATCGTGGCGGGGGAAACAGAAAGGCTGATCCGGCCGGGGCCCCGGTAGACCGGGACGACTGCCCGTCGCGGGCACCCCCGGGGTCCGGCTTGGGCGCCGAGGCGACGGCGGAGGTCCCCGACCGAGGCCCGCGGACCCGGAGCCGGGATCCCGTGCATCCATCGTGGCGGGGGAAACAGAAAGGCTGATCCGGCCGGGGCCCCGGTAGACCGGGAAGACTGCCCGGCGCGGACACCCCCGGGGTCCGGCGGGGGCACCGAGGCGAAGGCGGAGGTCCCCGACCGAGGCCCGCGGCGCCGGAGCCGGGATCCCGTGCATCCATCGTGGCGGGGGAAACAGAAAGGCTGATCCGGCCGGGGCCCCG
>NW_027256891.1:13498961-13501461 GCF_029215685.1 Pituophis catenifer annectens
CAGGGAGAGCAGAGAGATCGCAATGGATGGGAAACACGACGGGAAAGCACAAAATATCGGCGAGCTGAAATATCGGCGAGCTGGCGAGAGCAAAGATATCGAGTAGATTCAAGAGAGAAAGCGGAATTATTTGATAAACAACGTAGAGATGACCAAGAACAGGAAAGATGGAGAGATGAAAGTGGGGACGGACGACGGGAGGAGAAGAAAGAACAGCCAAAAGAGAGCCAAGTAAGAGAACAAGACGAGAAAGCGTCGAGAGAAGGAGCAGAAGAAGTTGAAGAAAGAACAAAGGGACCTAAGAACGACTTGCTCCACAAAGCAAATAGGTCAGCAAGAAATAAGAATAATTTCCTTGACTAGAAATGGACTGGATTCGGCCATTCGGCAAGAGGAAGGAAAATATGGAATAAATGAGGGAAGTTAAGATGAGAAATGAAAGGCCTACGAGAGGTTCCTCTGGGAAAACTACACCCAAAACTTTGGAGGAAGGAAGATGGCAGAAATTGTAACAAACTTTTCACTTGAAGTCAAGCTTTTCACGTCAAACCAGCTCTTTCAATCAACCCCTCGCAGCCATCCTGGCAGGGAAGCAGAAAACGGAAACACTCCGGTCCGGCCGAGGCCCGGGTAAACCGGTCCCGCCCGAGCGTCCCGGTAGACCGGGACGGCTGCCCGTCACGGACACCCCAGGGCCCCGGCGCGGGCACCGAGGCGACGGCGGAGGTCCCCGACCGAGGCCCGGGGCCCCCGCGCCGGGATCCCGTACATCCATCAAGGCGGGGAAACAGAAACACTCTAGGCCGGCCGAGGCCCGGGTAAACCGGACCCGCCCAAGGCCGTCCCGGTAGACCGGGACGACTGCCCGGCGCGGACACCCCCGGGGGCCGGCGTGGGCACCGAGGGGACGGCGGAGGTCCCCGACCGAGGCCCGCGGCGCCGGAGCCGGGATCCCGTGCATCCATCGTGGCGGGGGAAACAGAAAGGCTGATCCGGCCGGGGCCCCGGTAGACCGGGAAGACTGCCCGGTGCGGACACCCCCGGGGTCCGGCGTGGGCACCGAGGCGAAGGCGGAGGTCCCCGACCGAGGCCCGCGGCGCCGGAGCCGGGATCCCGTGCATCCATCGTGGCGGGGGAAACAGAAAGGCTGATCCGGCCGGGGCCCCGGTAGACCGGGACGACTGCCCGTCGCGGGCACCCCCGGGGTCCGGCGGGGGCACCGAGGCGACGGCGGAGGTCCCCGACCGAGGCCCGCGGACCCGGAGCCGGGATCCCGTGCATCCATCGTGGCGGGGGAAACAGAAAGGCTGATCCGGCCGGGGCCCCGGTAAGCCGGACCCGCCCGAGGCCGTCCCGGTAGACCCGGCCCTCTCCCCGTCTCGGGCACCCCCGGGGTCCGGCGTGGGCACCGAGGCGACGGCGGAGGTCCCCGACCGAGGCCCGCGGACCCGGAGCCGGGATCCCGTGCATCCATCGTGGCGGGGGAAACAGAAAGGCTGATCCGGCCGGGGCCCCGGTAGACCGGGAAGACTGCCCGGCGCGGACACCCCCGGGGTCCGGCGTGGGCACCGAGGCGAAGGCGGAGGTCCCCGACCGAGGCCCGCGGCGCCGGAGCCGGGATCCCGTGCATCCATCGTGGCGGGGGAAACAGAAAGGCTGATCCGGCCGGGGCCCCGGTAGACCGGGACGACTGCCCGTCGCGGGCACCCCCGGGGTCCGGCGGGGGCACCGAGGCGACGGCGGAGGTCCCCGACCGAGGCCCGCGGCGCCGGAGCCGGGATCCCGTGCATCCATCGTGGCGGGGGAAACAGAAAGGCTGATCCGGCCGGGGGTCCCGGTAGACCGGGACGACTGCCCGTCGCGGGCACCCCCGGGGTCCGGCGGGGGCACCGAGGCGACGGCGGAGGTCCCCGACCGAGGCCCGCGGACCCGGAGCCGGGATCCCGTGCATCCATCGTGGCGGGGGAAACAGAAAGGCTGATCCGGCCGGGGCCCCGGTAGACCGGGAAGACTGCCCGGCGCGGACACCCCCGGGGTCCGGCGTGGGCACCGAGGCGAAGGCGGAGGTCCCCGACCGAGGCCCGCGGCGCCGGAGCCGGGATCCCGTGCATCCATCGTGGCGGGGGAAACAGAAAGGCTGATCCGGCCGGGGCCCCGGTAGACCGGGACGACTGCCCGTCGCGGGCACCCCCGGGGTCCGGCGGGGGCACCGAGGCGAAGGCGGAGGTCCCCGACCGAGGCCCGCGGCGCCGGAGCCGGGATCCCGTGCATCCATCGTGGCGGGGGAAACAGAAAGGCTGATCCGGCCGGGGCCCCGGTAGACCGGGACGACTGCCCGTCGCGGGCACCCCCGGGGTCCGGCGGGGGGCACCGAGGCGAAGGCGGAGGTCCCCGACCGAGGCCCGCGGCGCCGGAGCCGGGATCCCGTGCATCCATCGTGGCGGGGGAAACAGAAAGGCTGATCCGGCCGGGGCCCCGGTAGACCGGGACGACTGCCCGT
>NW_027256891.1:13512824-13552824 GCF_029215685.1 Pituophis catenifer annectens
AGGTCATATTCTACTAAATAGTTGTACAATTTAGCTAATAATTTGTTGTCTGTACTCATCCAAATCTTATCAAAATCTTTGCTACCCATTTCTATACCAAATTGTTCTTTATCTTTTTTGTATCTTGATTTTATCTGTGCGTATGTCCACCATTCAACAAAAGTGCCTTGTTCTTTTAATTGTTCTATTGTTTTGAGGTTCCCTGCCTCATCTAGAATTTCTTTATATTTTACTGTTTTACCATGATCCAAAATGTTTGGGTAAATTATCGCCTCCATGGTTGAAAGCCAACTGGGAATTTTAGTGTAGTGTTTTCGTCTTATTTCTTCCCAAGTTGACTTCAATATATCCCTCAATTTATGTTTATTGAAATGTATTTTGGTTTTTTTCCCCGTTTCCCATAGATAGGCATGCCAGCCCTTCAGGAGATCATGCCCTTCTAACGTTAGAATTCTTTTGTTCGCTAAAGTCGCCCATTCTTTTAGCCAAACAAGAATTGCTGCTTTATAATATGTTTCCCATATAGGTAATCCGAGCCCTCCTCTATTTTTTTTATCTTGTAAACTCCTAATTGCTATTCTTGGTTTTTTTCCTCCCCAAATAAATTTCCTAATGGTGGCATTAAATTCTCTAAAAAAATTTTTATCTAATTTAATTGGCGCCGTTTGGAACAGATACAACAATTTGGGTAGGATGCTCATTTTAATTGTCGCTATCCTCCCTAGGAAGGAGATTTGCAACTTCCCCCACTTCTCTAAGTCTTGTTTTATGCTTTTTACCAAGGGGACATAGTTGTCCCTCTTTGAGGGCCAGATACTTTGTTGAGATCCACACTCCCAGGTATTTAACTTTTTTCACAATTTGTATTCCCATAGATTCCTCCAGGGCTTCTTTCTGGTTTTTCGTCATATTTTTGGTGAGCATTTTGGTTTTAGATTTATTTAATTTAAGCCCCGCTACTTCTCCATATTTATTAAGTGTTTCCAATATTTGTATACCTGTTTCCACTGGTTCTTCCATTATTAAAACGACATCGTCCGCGAACGCTTGAACTTTATATGTTTCCTTCCTGATTTTAAGCCCTTTAATTTGATCACTCTCTCTAATCTTCTTCAATAGCACTTCTAGTGCCAATATATACAAAAGTGGTGACATTGGGCATCCCTGTCTTACTCCTTTGCTGATCTGAAATGTTTTGGTAAGTTCACCGTTTACTAGAATGTTGGCCCTTTGCTTCTCATAGATCGTGTTTATTGTATTTGTGAAATTTTGTCCAAATCCCATTATATTCAATTGTTGCTTTATAAACTCCCAATTCAAATTGTCGAAAGCCTTCTGTGCGTCTAGAAAAACTAATGCCACCTCTTTTTCCGGGTGTTCCTCATAATATTCTATCACATCCAGAATCGTCCTTGTATTATTCCTAATTTGCCTCCCTGGGAGGAATCCGTTCTGGTCGCTATGTATTATCTTATTGAGGATTCTTTTTAGTCTTTCCGCTAATATGTTCATGTATATTTTATAATCAATATTGAGAAGGGAAAGAAGCCAATTTCCCTTCTCAATTTCCCTTATTAAGTCATATTTCTATGCTGCCCACTCTCCAAGGACTCTGGGCGGCTTACACCAAAGACAGTATACTAAATAGCATCTTGCTATCTGGGTCCTCATTTTACCCACCTTGGAAGGATGGAAGGCTGAGTCAACCTTGAGCCGGTGAGATTTGATCCGCTGATCTGCTGAACTAGCAGTCAACTGAAGTAGCTGCAGTACAGCACTCTAACCACTGCGCCACCTTGACTCTTTATGAGGTTTCAGGATGTGTGCCAGCTTGGCTCTGCATAAGGAGGACAATGCAGAGGGAAGACAACTTTTTTTACTTCTACCCCATCTGCTTTCTAAAATGAAAATTTAAACATGGCACCTCTATTCTTCCGAATTTACAGTAGTGGCCAAAATTGTGGAAACCTGTTGGGAAAAGTGTATATTCTAAAACTAGCTAATAACACCACTTTTTTTTTTTAGTAGTACCATACAATTATATATCAATGGAAAGATAAGTTAATCAAAAACGTAATGCAATCACTTTTATGAAGGATTTGCTATTAGAATAGCAGTTACAGTATAAAGAAGAAAAGTGGAACACGTAGAAAAAATGAGAAATACAAAAATGATCACCATGTCAGTTAATACTTCGTTGGGTAACCTTTAGCATGAATTACGGCCTTACAACATCTTCCCATGGAATGAACCAAGTCTTTTAATTCTGCAGCTGTTATAATGTGAAACTAAGATTGAATGATTGCTTCTATTAACTGGGTTTTATTGCTGGGTCACTTCTTACTAACAAGTTTCTTTAGTCGGCTCTATAGATTTTTCAATTAGGTTAAGGTCTGGGCTATTCCCAGGCCATTCCAGCAGTGGAATAGGATTATCTTGAAACTCCCCCCAAAAAGTGGTGTTATTAGCCATCAAACCTCAAAAATACACTTTTCCCAAAAGGTTTCCACAATTTTGGGCACTACTGTAAAAAAAAAAAAAAAAAAAAAAAGACCAAATAAGAGTTTAGACATCATAAAAGGTTTGCAGATGGTGCCTTAGGATGACTACATTTAGAGTCCAATCCTCCAACTTTCGCTTTCTCAATCTTCCTAGGGTTTCAAGATAATCTTTGCGATGATTCAAAGGCTCATAAATTGAAGTTTACCAACATAATTAAAATCCAACAAAATCAATTAATTGGTGGGCACTGATGGATGAAACATTACACTGTGAGGTGGGAGACAATCAGATTGCCTCTCCTATTCCATATTTAATCGAGACAGCTCCCCCCCAAAAAAAGAAGTGAAAAAAATTGTATGGATGAGGTGAGGGTTCTGGGGTTACAGTGCTGATTGGACTGTCAAGGGATAGTTATAGATCTTTCAACTTTCATGGGAAAATCTTCTCCTGGGTATCTACCACCATCCTTGGTTTCTTATAGTTCCATTCAATACCAAGGGAAAATTCCATTCAACGTTTTGAAGAATGTGCACTGTCCGAAAATCTGAAAAGTGATATAAAATGTGGGGTAAACTGCACAGCAGGAAACTTCCATGCAGTTTCCAAGAATACCGCATGGATATGTTTATGGAGGAGAAGGAGCAGCAGAAATTGAGGGCGGAGATAAAAGAGGCATCAGTCTAGAATCCTTATGCGGCCATAAACAACTAAGGGTGGAGTCAAAAGAGGGATATGAGTAGAATCTCTACATAGTCACAAGCAATTTTGACTTTCTCTTGAATCCCATTGACCTTTATCTAATTCCAAGCAAGTGCCAACTATTAGTTGATAAGATTCCTGCGCATAGGCAGTATTAGCAATACATCAGACCTTCAGTGTGGACCTGGTCGTTCACACCTGACAGTTTATGAAGTCATCAGGAGATAAGCTCAACTCAAAAGAAGAGCTTATCTTTTGCCAAGACTTTGACTTATTTTCCTCTCTATGGATTTAGAACTGCCAAGGAAGGGGAGAAATGCATTTTTCGCACCTATTGCTTTAATTTCAGCTTAATGTCTGGTGTACTTCCTTCAAAATCCAGGAAAGAATGACCCAAACTCCATGATTTATAGAGACAGGTACTTTTACTAGAAATGAAGTGAATGCAACCACAGCTAAGCTGAAATTAAAGCAATAGGTGCGAAAAATGCATATAGAAAGCATCCCCTCCCACTGTCCATCGTAAATCATCCAATCCAAAGGTCTCCCAGGGTCAGGTGGAAGCACGTCTGGCAGTGTCATCAATCAGGAATGACATGACGGTTACCCAATAGTCACTCCAAGGATTCAGTTTCGTTTCTTCCGAAGCCACACCCCTCCTCCAGCACGCTTCCCCCCCCAAGCTCCCTAGCTCTCCCCCCCTCCCGGTTCCTATGGCAGCCAAAGCAGCAAAAGCGGAGGCTGACAGAATGACCCAAGTATCTCTGCTGCCAGATTTCTACAAGCTCATTAGAGCAGAATAGGCAACTGGTGGCATCAGAACAGAACAGAACAGAACAGAACAGAACAGAACAGAACAATAGTTGGAAGGGACTTCAGAGGTCTTCTAGTTCAACACCCTGCTCAGGCAGGAAACCCTATAACAGGGGTCTGCAACCTTTTAAACACTCAAAGAGCCATTTGGACCCGTTTCCCACAGAAAAGAAAACACCGGGAGTCACAAAACACTTCCCGTGCCTGACTTATTTCTTGAGCGGCCACAAAACTAGCATATGTAGTTGAATTAAATGTACTGTTTTCTTCTGAACCTTTTCTTTTCTTGGATTTATCCATGGTTGGCCCACCGGGGGTTGAAAAGCTCAATAAATTGTGTGCCAGCGGGTGTTGCACATTGGCGGTTGTGATGCATATTTTGAATGACAGGGAGCCACAGCAGAGGGGTGAAAGAGCCACATGTGGCTCCAGAGCCGCAGGTTGCTGACCTCTGCCCTATACCATTTCAGACAAATGGTTGTCCAATCTCTTCTTAAAAACTTCTAGTGTTGGAGCATTCACAACTTCTGGAGGCAAGCTTTTACTGTCAGGTTCTAGATTACTTCTCTCCTTGATTAGTTTCCATCCGTTGCTTCTTGTCCTGCCTTCTGGTGTTTTGGAGAATAGCATTACTCCCCTCTTCTTTATGGTTGACATATTGGAAGACTGCTATCATGTCTCCCCTAGTCCTTCTTTTCACTAACTAGGCATACCCAATTCCAGCAACTGTTCTTTATATGTTTTAGCCTCCAGTCCCCTAATCATCTTGGTTGCTCTCCTCTGCATTCTTTCTAGAATCTCAACATCTTTTTTACATCGTGGTGACCAAAACTGGATGCAGTATTCCAAGTGTGTCCTTACCAAGGCATTATAAAGTGGTATTAAGACTTCCTGTGATCTCAATACTATCTCTCTGTTAATGCAGCCTAGAAATGCCTACTGTGTTGGCATTTTTGGCAGCTACTGCACATGGCTGGCTCATATTGAAGTCACTGTCCACTAGGACTCCAAAATCCCTCTCACGGTTACTACTATTGAGCCAGGTGCCACCTATACTATACCTGTGCCTTATACCCGTGCATCACATGGTCGCACAATGTCCCAACCCCATTCCAGAAACAAGAGGACACGAAGCAAAACCCATCAACCGTATTAGCATTGTTTGCGGAGTGCCCTCCTTGTTACAAGCTGCTCACGGTAAAGCAAAAACCCAACACTAATGAAATCTGGCACCTGATTTCAAACCATTCAATTCCTCTTGGTTGTGAAGGTACCAAAAAAAAAAAAAGAAAGAGGTTAGAATTACGGAGTTATTAATTTTATATTGTTTTGACAATTGATTTTGAACACTAAGACTAGAGTTGTCCTTTTAACACCTAACGCTGTAATTGTTCAAAACTAATTGATTTCTCCTTGGTGCATCTGGCAGCAGAAAACCTTGAAATGAAGATGTGCATTGCTAGGCAAGATGTTTTCATCAGTGTTTCCAGCAGAATATTCATTCGGTTGAAATCTATGCAAATCTGCACCTACTAAGATAGGGACAAAAAGGGGGGAAATGGGGTGTTTCTTTTCTTATCACTGCCTTCTAAAGTCTAGCACATCCGTTCTAACAATGTGTACATTTAGCCACATGAGCCACAATAACAAGGGATGTGGAAATAGGTGAGGGAGATTTAGCTGGAACATCTGTCACTCGTTTGGCAGATGATGATGATTATCTTCTCCTTCTCCTTCTCCTTCTCCTTCTCCTTCTCCTTCTCGTCCTCCTTCTCCTTCTCCTTCTCCTTCTCCTTCTCCTTCTCCTTCTCCTTCTCCTTCTCCTTCTCCTTCTCCTTCTTGTCCTCCTTCTCCTTCTCGTCCTCCTTCTCCTTCTCCTTCTTCTTCTCCTCTTCAACCCCAAGCTACAAGTATTTTCCTTTTTTGATGTATTTTTCAAAATTGGTAGCAAAATGATTTGAGTTGGGGGTGAAATGCAATTCCTTTAAAACATGTGTCAAAGCTCACACATATTTTTACACTGATGGTGAATGGAAGTCGTGGCGCACCCCTCAAAACAAAACCAAAAAAAGAGATGATCTTATACAGCACTGTGACTTAGCTCTCCTTAAAGAATAATATAAAGTAGTAATACAAAAAGAAGCAGTACCACTAAAGAGCACGAAGGTTAGAAGAATCGGCCCTCAGGCCCTACACCTTGGTGTAGACTATACAGAAATCAATCTTCTCCTCCTCCTTCTCCTCATCCTCCTCCTCCACCTCCTCCTCCTCCTCCTCCCCATCCACCAATATTCATCGACTCATGTAGGTGAAGTCTTATATGCACTGAGCTGAGCTCTGGTGAGGTTTATACAGCTCACTTAAGTCCTAAACCCAGGTCAACAAAAATCAGTTGCTCTGCTCCTATTACATCTATTCATGTAACAAGATGGCCCCATTCACACCATGTGCTAAAACAAGAAGGGCTAGGATTGCCCATCATGCTGAACTGTAAACTGATCTCACATAACACCATCCTAGCATGCTGGGTACTTCTATCATACAACACTCTTCAAGACCCTTCCTTCCTTCCTTCCTTCCTTCCTTCCTTCCTTCCTTCCTTCCTTCCTTCCTTCTTTTTTTTTATAAAAAGTTTTTAATTTTTTTTAAACATACAAACATACAAACAAACAATACATCCTTAATCATTCAGTGTTTCATCGGAGTACATATTTTGTATCTTCTATTCCCTCCGCCATCATTTTCATATTATATTTCTATCATACCTTTATATTTTCATTTAGATTGTTACATCATTCTTCCCAAATTTCTTATGTTTATATAAATTCATCAAATATCTAAATTTATATATATCTATCTTCTCTAACCATTGATATAATTGCCCCCATACTTTAAAATACTCTGATTCTTCCTTGTCTTTAATTACCAATGTTAATCTATTCATTTCTGCGCATTCCAATGTTTTCTTAATTACTTCTCCCTCCAAAGGGATTTTCTCTGCTTTCCAGTTTTGCGCAAATACAAATCTCGCTGCTGTTACAATATGTATAATCAAATAAGTATTCTCTTTACTATATTTCTCTGGCAAGGTACCCAATAGGAACAGTTCAGGTTTTAAATCAATACGTTGTTGTATCATTTCCTCTAGCCAGGTTCTAATTTTAATCCAGTAGTTCCTCGCTTCTGGACACATCCACCACATATGATAATACGATCCTGGTATCTGGTGGCATTTCCAGCATTTAGCTGATTTATCTTTAAACATTTTTGCCAATTTTTCAGGTGCCGTGTGCCATCTTTCTTTCTTTCTTTCTTTCTTTCTTTCTTTCTTTCTTTCTTTCTTTCTTTCTTCCTTCCTTCCTTCCTTCCTTCCTTCCTTCCTTCCTTCCTTCCTTCTTCCTCCTCCTCCTCCTAGCATATTCCCACAAGTGCAGGGTCCATTTTTCAGATCATTAAACATCAGTTTGCATGGTCAGCTGTGTCTCAAGGGCGCAGGCCTGCTGCTTGCATATCTTTGTTGATGATATCTTACCATCTCTGTTTTGTATGTCTGCGAGGTCCCTGGCCATTGACTTCTAGTTAGTAGGCAGTCTTGGCAACGGTGGAAGGTGCTGCTCTCTGGACATGTCCTTACCAGCACAGCCAGCCTTCTCTCATCTTTTCTATAATTGATGCCACACCAAAATGTTGTCGAATGGTGTGATTTGTGATGTGGTCAAGAAGGGAGATGCCCGATACCCAATGGAGCATTCGCACTTCCCTGGCATGGAGAAACTCCTTTGGCAGATATAGTTGACTAATCCAGGGGTCAGCAACCTGCGGCTTTGGAGCTGCAGGTGGCTCTTTCAACCCTCTGCTGTGGCTCCCTGTCACTCAAAATATGCGTCACAATTGCCAATGTGCGACACCCGCAGGCATGTGATTTATTGAGCTTTTCAACCGCTGGTGGGCCAGCCATGAATAAATCCAAGAAAAGAAAAGTTTCAGAAGAAAACAGAATGTTTAATTCAACTACATATGCTAGTTTTGTGCCCGCTCAAGAAATAGTCAGGCATGGGAAAGGTTTTGTGGCTCCCAGTGTTTTCTTTTCTGTAGGTCCAAATGGCTCTTTGAGTGTTTAAGGCTGCAGACCCCTGGACTAATCTAATCTTGGTAGTAAGACAATTGTTCCTGGTCTCATTCATTGCTCCATATTTCTTCCTCCCAAAGTTGAAGGAACAATAAAACAGGGCCACCATCTCACAGCAAAGCACACAGTTCTTCCACCAAGGACATACTGTACATTGAAAAGACATTCCTAAACTACCCAAATTAATTTCACAGGATAGCTGCAATGCCATCTGAATCTTGTTCTTCTTGGCATTATCGCAAAGGGCATTAGCAGAATTATGAAGCCTTCTTCAGCCGCTATAAAGGACTGTTACTCTTCATCATCAAATCATCATTTAAAAGTTCAAGCAAAGGCAATGTTTTCCAGCAGGCATTGCCAAGTTTTGACTATTTAACTGGCAGAGATGACTAAGGACTGCAGAGATCCATTGCAGACTTTTTGAAATAACAATTTTTTCCTAATAAGCAGTGCTTCTATTGAGCAGTGCTCAATAGAAATTTCTTCTATTGAGAAGGAATTTGAAGAATCATCTTTTCCCAGTTATATCTACCCGACCCACCAGAGAGGGGAGGCAGGGAATCAGGAGTGGGATTCAGCCGGCTCAGATGAGTTTGAGTGAACCGGATGCTAATTTTACATCTGGTTCGTTGAATCGGTAGTTGCAAGGACCGGCTGGCTTCACCCACCCCTCCCAGGAATCTCCACGTGGCCTGTTTTGGATGCCAGGTAAGTGCAGCGCCCATGTGGAGGCTCAGAGACAGGGGTCAGCAACCTGCGGCTCTGGAGCTGCATGTGGCTCTTTCACCCCTCTGCTGCGGCTCCCTGTCAACTCAAAATATGCATCACAACCACCAATGTTTTCAACCCCTGGATAAATCCAAGAAAAGAAAAGTTTCAGAAGAAAACAGAACATTTAATTCAACTACATATGCTAGTTTTGTGGCCGTTCAAGAAATAGTCAGGCACAGGAAGGGTTTTGTGGTTCCCGGTGTTTTCTTTTCTGTGGGAAATGGATCCAAATGGCTCTTTGAGTGTTTAAGGCTGCAGACCCCTGCTCTGGGAGGATGAAATACAGGCCTCCTGGAAGTTCCAGAAGTCAGGAAACGTGCCCATTTCCAGCCTCCGGAGGACCTCCCTCCTGGAGGCTCAAGGAAAGTCTCTGGAGCTTGGAGAGGGCAAAAATGCCACCCCATCATGGTGCAGGAGGCCGAGTAGGCCATGCCCAGCATGGCCATGCCCACCCAGCAACTGGGCAGAGAAGCAGTTGCTAAAATTTTTGAATCCCACCCCTGCAGGGAATGCTGTGTCCCTTCTCCTAAGTAGGTCCATCTAGCAGGACCAAGAAGAAGGGCCTTCTCCATAGTGACTCCCTCCCTGTGAAACATCATCCCCACAGAAATAAGATCGGCCCCCATTTTGACACAGCTTCGAAGACCCAGAAGACCTGGTTTTGTCAGGGGAATCACCCCAGTTGTTAAATTAGGGACACGTTAAGTGAATCTGGCTTCCCCGTTGAGTCTGCTTGTGAGAAGGTCGCAAGAGGGGATCACATGATCCCAGGGACGCTGCAACCGTCATAAATAGGAACCAGTTGCTAAGGATCTGGATTTTGATCACGTGACTACGGGGATGCAGTAAGTGTGGTATTCAGCCGGTTTGGACTAGTTTGGGCGAACTAGTAGCTCCGACGATCAGCTGGCCCCACTCACCCATAACCGCTCTATCTAGAAAGATGAGCTGCTTTCTAGCTCATCTCAATCGAGCGGCACAGCTGATTTTTCCACCCTCTCACTGTTCTACTTACCGTTGCTGACTTGGAAGGTAAGCAGCTGAGCTTCCAAATGCTCCATTTTCAGTGCTGCATGCAGGCGCCTGAGGCGTACTCCCACTCACTGAACCAGTTGTTAAACTGGCAGCATTCCACCACTGCATAAGTCCATTTTTCCAGCACCGTTGTAACTTCGAACAGTCACTAAATGAACTGTTGTAAGTCGAGGACTACCTGTATAAACTAATAACAAAATAATTTGTTTAGAAATTGCTTGGAGAAAACCGTGTTTACCATTTACAGGGCCAGATCATTCCTTTTTTTAATCATCAAATGCTTCTTTCTGTTATTGTTCCATTGAGAAAGCCCTTGGTGCCTACTGGAATTGTTATCCAGGGTGGCTAATTTGTAAATTGTTTGCTTCAAACATAGTAGTGATGGGCACATTATACCCATATATTTCTCTCCCGACATGGTTTATGGTCAAGGATGATGTTATCATCCAGGGTACATAGGAGATACTAGGCTGAGGAAGAAGAGCCAGATTCCAAATAATTACTATCACTCCTTCTTCTATAAAGAACAGTTAAAAGCTCCACAGCAAAGTTCATTTATACATCTGGCAACCTTTAAAGCCCCATAGAAAGTGCTACCATTCTCTGAAGAGCTTTTTGGTGAAGCAAGCAGAATTATGAGCAGCAGGAGAAATGCTGGTAATTAACACAAGTATATATCTCTATCTTGCCAGCTGACAGAATGAAGCCTTGAATTAGCTCCGAACGAAATATTGAGGAAGGAAGGAAGGAAGGAAGGAAGGGAGAGAGAGAGAAAGAAGGAAGGAAGGAAAAGAGGGAGGGAGGGGAATAAAGAGAAAGAAGGAAGGAAGGAAGGGAGAGAGAGAAAGAAGGAAGGAAGGAAAGGAGGGAGGGAGGGGAATAAAGAGAAAGAAGGAAGGAAGGAGAGAGGGAGGGGAATAAAGAGAAGGAAGGAAGGGAGGGAGGGAGGGAGGGGAATAAAGAGAAGGAAGGGAGGGAGGGAGGAGGGAGGGGAATAAAGAGAAGGAAGGAAGGAAGGAAAGGAGGGAGGGAGGGAGGGGAATAAAGAGAAGGAAGGAAGGAAGGAAAGGAGGGAGGGAGGGGAATAAAGAGAAGGAAGGAAGGAGGGGAGAGAGGGAGAGAGAGAAAGAAGGAAGGAAGGAAGAAAAGGAGGGAGGGAGGGGAATAAAGAGAAGGAAGGGAGGGAGGGAGGGAGGGAGGGAGGAAGGAAGGAAGGAAGGGGTGAACTCTAGCATTAAAAATCAAAACTGGCAATAGAAAAAGGCAAATACCCGTTTTTCTCAGAGGATGATTGGCCTAATTTATCATTTTAAGAAGCACCAACTATATATATAACTGTATATCTATATATATCTATATAGTATGTATGTATGTGTATATATATAGATGTGTATATGTATGTATATATCTGTGTCACACACACATACACAGAGAGAGAGAGAGTATAACTCATAACTAACATATCTTTCTTCTTCCTCAGATGACATTTTTAAAAAGAATTATCTCCCATTTCCAGCTATTTATACCAGCTTCTGGGGTATCTTAAGCAACACACCAGATTGTGGGGGGCGGGGGGGTGGGGGGGAGACACATCAAAGCCAGAAGGATTATGGATTCCTTTCCCCTACTGCTCATCAATTCATCCCCATCAGATTAACGTTTAGTCCTTTAAGACACTGGAAAGGTCTCCCCTCAGACCTTATCCGCAAGACCTAGAAATGCCAGCTGCACTTTCCTATATTTTTTTCCCTGGCTACCTAAGGGACTGAATAAATTCATGGAGGAGAGAGTCTATCAAGGGAAATAGAGGAGTCAAAGGGGAGAGAGATTTCCCATCCGCCCCTTGCAAGTTATTTATTTATTTATTTATTTGCACATATTTATATGCCGCCCTTCTCCCAAAGGACTCAGGGCGGCGAACACAAGCAAAAACATACAATAAAAATCCGAATTAAAGCCAGTTAAAATCAAATAATAATAAATAATAAAACCCAAGAATCTGAATCAGCCCATTTGTTGAAATAGCCAAGTCTTCAGGCCTCGACGGAAGGAACGGAGATCAGGCGCGCTCCGGAGCTCGGTGGGTAACTCGTTCCAGAGGGTAGGGGCACCCCCAGAGAACGCCCTACCCCTGGACGTCGCCAGACGACATTGTCTGGTCGACAGTACCCTGAGGAGAGCTGCCCTGTGAGAGCAGACAGGACCCAGAAACTCTTCATGGGTCACCAATTCTGGACTACAGCCATCCTTGGCCCTGATCCAGTGGAGATATTCTGATGGTGTTAGAGTCAATAATGCTTGGCCAGTTGGACTGATGCTCTGATTCAACAGTTCCTGACTGTAGGTACAAGGGTGCTATTCAGCAGGTTCTGACAGGTTCTGGAGAACTGGTAGCGGAAATTTTGAGTAGTTTGGAGAACCGGCAAATATCACCTCTGGCTGGCCCCAGAGTGGGGTGGGAATGGAGATTTTGCAATATCCTGTTCTGATCTAGGCTTCCTTAGAAAGTACACAGCACAATCTTAGTCCTGGCAAACCTCTTTAATTCATATGGCTGTGAATTATTGTCATTCCCAGTCTGAAAGGCTTCTCAAACAGTCTATCAGGGGAGTGTTTACAAACACCCACCTTATCTCCCTTGGAATGCTGCCAGAGAACTAATTGCCACACGCAGGGCAAAGTCAAACTTAGCACAGAGTCAAGCAGAGCTTTCCCAGAGCTTTTACCGACCAGATGAACTAATTTCTTCCTGCAAAAACTCACGTCCCGTTCACTTCTCTTTTATGTCTTATGGGAGGGGCCAATCATCTCCAAGCCTTACTCCCAAGTCAACCCTGTTTTCTTAATTGTTCCTGTCTTCTGGCAGCTCTGCGCATGCGCACACTGGGAACAGGCTACCGCTGTTCTTCTGCCTTGCTGATGTCAGACTCCAGAGACTTCAGAGGCAGCAAAGAACAACCAGATGGCCCTGGTCCCCTCTCTGCCTCTGACTCAGAGCCCTCATCAGAGCCTTCCCCAGACTCCAGGACCAGCCCATGTTGCTCCCCAAACTCCTCACTGTCCAAATCTGCTGCCAGTTCTGTTGGCTGCTGGCGGGCCACAATATATCCTTCCCTCAGGAGTGGGGAGGGAATGGGATTTTGCAATATCCTTCCCCTGCCATGCCCACCAAGCCACACCACGTCCACCAAGCAACACCTGCAGAACCGGTAGTAAAAATATTTGAATCCCACCACTGTGTAGGTACTTACCCTCATTTTGGAAAAGAGGCATTTCCCAATAGTAGAGTGCCATCTTCACACTGAGAGGGCTCCAAATTTAGTCTGGGAATGACCGAAGCTCAGAAGAGCCACTGCTATTCAGCATATAAACAACTCTTAGCCAGACACACCAATTATTGGTTATAATGTGAAACAGATTCCTATTGTATGTACTGTATCTATCCTCACTTGGAGAAAAGCCATCGCTTAATAGTAAGAGATAGATTTCTGATAATGAGGTTAAGGAGGACCCGATAGACTTGTTGACCCTTACCCTTGCCCTTCCATTTAGATATGATACCTAGGTGACCTTGTCTGACCTCAAAAAAGCTGAGGGCAGCTGAACAGGACATTCAGTACCTGAATGAAGGTCTACCAGGAAATCTGAAGCTACGGGTCAGTAAAAAATAAAATACCAGAAGTAAAAATAACATCTCAGAAGGAAGCAACCTAATATTTATTTTATTCATGGCTTCTCTGGTTGAACAGTTTGTCTGGGACACGTACAAAATATGCTCTAGACTTGACTTTCCTCATCATTCCTGATATTGACTGGAGATCAGTGGTGAAATGCTACCGGTTCGCACCAGTTTGGGCGAACCAGTAGTGATAAAAGCTACCAGTTCGGGCAAACCGGTAGTAAAAAAAAAAAAGCTACCGATTGATCCGAACCGGTATTTCCGATGATCAGCTGTGTGTGCCGCGTGATTTATATTTATTTATTTATTTATTTATTTATTTATTTATTTATTTATTTATTTATTTATTTATTTTATTAAATTTCTATACCGCCCTTCTCCCGAAGGACTCAGGGCGGTGAACAGCCAGAAGATAAAACACAGGAAATACAAAATCTAAAATAAATTAAAACAAATTAAATAATTTGACTGAATTTAAAATACCCCATAATTTAAAAACAAATTAAAATTTACATTTAAAAAGGGGACAAGATTTAGGCCAGGCCAGCTTGATGAAATTAAAAAGTCTTGAGCGTGCGACGGAAGGTGCGCAGATCCGGGATCCTCCGTATCTCCGGGGGGAGCTCGTTCCAGATCGTAGGTGCCCCCACAGAGAAGGCTCTCCCTCTAGGGGCCACCAGTCGACATTGTTTGGCCGACAGCACCCGGAGGAGCCCCTCTCTATGGGAGCGTACTGGCCGGTGGGAGGCTATTGGTGATAGCAGGCGGTCCCATAGATAACCAGGTCCTAAGCCATATTAGCTAGAAAGCAGGAAATCCCGTGATCTGTGGGGATGCTGCAACCATCGTAAATGTGAAAAACGGTCATAAGTCCCTTTCTGCAGTGCTCTTGTAACTTCGGTCACTAAATGAATTGTTGTAAATGGAGGACTATCTGTATGGAATTCTTCATACCTTCCTCCACCACCACCCTTCCCCAAACAGAATGAAAATATCATCATGAAATGTTATTTAAGAAGGAGGGAGGAGAAAACCCAGTTTGGAAACCAGCATAAAAGATGGGGAAAGGGTAAAGCTAACCAATTTAAAAATTAAACCCAAGGACATGGCAAATAAATGTTAATGAGAAACAAAGCCCATATGAACAGGATGGGAGAAACCCCTTAAGATTCAGGGCTTCTTTCAAAGTTAGTTTATCATCAATCTGGCCTATGACATATAATAACTAGTAATGTTTTGAAGGTTATTTGATAGCAAGTTCAACGGTGTAGGTGACTGCTAGTGTGAGCTGAATGTTAATGACTCTCCAGGGAAATCACGCTGGTGGAAAAGAGGCAGGAGGAAAGATCCAGAAGCTTACATTCGAATGCAAAAGGAAAAAAAATAAAAATAAAACAAAACACAGATGCCAAGAGCCAAAAGTTGACTATTTATCTCATCGGAGCATCAAATCAAACGAACTGCTTGCAATCAAATATATAACGCATTCAAACAGATAAATGTTCAGGCAGAAAAAGAAAAAGAAAGAAAGAGAGAGAGAGAGAGAGAGGGAGGGAGGGAGGGAGGGAGGGAAGGAAGGAAGGAAGGAAGGAAGGAAGGAAGGAAGGAAGGAAGGAAGGAAGGAAAGAAAGAAAGAAAGAAAGAAAGAAAGAAAGAAAGAAAGAAAGAAAGAAAGAAAGAAAGAAAGAAAGAAAGAATTAATTTCCAGAAAAGAGAAGATTACGTGTTCAGATATCCAAACTGAAAAAGGTTTAATTCCTTGGGAAAAAAATTCCTATACTGAAGTGAATGAAGGATAGCTAGGAACTACCCTATTAAGCCATGATTAAACCGTTCTGATTCCCTTCAGCTGTTTTGGCTGCCCCGTTTAGCAGAAGCTCACAGCATTTGGATGAACAGAGACAAATGGAACAATTCATTTCTAATCTGTATTGGTCATATTATATATCCCATTGTAAGCCCACACCATCTGAAGTCAGCATAAAAAGCACCCAAAAATGACATTTTGGCTTGCATTTTACTACATCCTGTACATCATTTTCTCTACCTGTCTTACCTGCAAAGCAGGGGTGAAATGCTCTCAGTTTGGACCGGATCACCCGACCCGGTAGTGATGGTGGCGGGTGGTTCGGAGAACCAGTAGCAAAAATCTCTGCCCCTCCCCCATGCCCAGCTGAGCTGCACAATCATCAGAGGCTTTTTTTTTTTTTTTTACTTTTAAAAGCATTTTTTCTACAACCTCTTCGGCAGGAAAAAAATGCTTTTGAAAGTTAAAAAAAAAAGCCTCTGATGATCGCGCGGCTCAGCTGGGATCGTCAGAGGCTTTTAAAAGCATTTTTTCTACAACCTCTTCAGCCGAGGTTGTAGAACCGGTTTGGTGATGTCATATCGTCACCGCTACCGGCTCGGCGGAACCAGGCAGAACCGGGAGGAACCCACCACTGGGAGGGGGGAAGGCGGAGTCTGCCATCAATCTAGCAGCCATCTCTGGTCTGGAACTCCCCCATTTGGACCCCAGGCCAACCGGCAGAGCCAGGCCTTCAGGCTCTTGCAGAAGAATAGGAGGTTAGTGGCAGACATTACTTTAGAGGGTAAGATGTTCCAAAGGGAGGGTGCTAGAGCAGACAAGGCTCTTTGTCAGGGTTCCGAGTAACATATCCAAAAAAACCAAAACTCCAAGGCGGGAACGTTCCTCAGAGAACATGTTTATTAGACACATCATATCGGCACAGCCAGTGAAAACCAACTCTAAAAGTTTCCCGCGGTTACTATGTAATTAAAAAAGCAAAGGTTTCCTTCCCCAGGTGTCACGGGTCACATTGTCCAATCAAAACAGTTGGTGGGCTCCCTCGACCACTTCTGCCTCCTCCTACTGCCACCTGTTGGGATGACCTTGGTTCCCATGGCAGAGCTCTTTATTTGTCTCCAAGACGATTTAGCTATTTCCCTCTCATCCTCCCCCCATAGTGCGTGGCAACTATGAAGCAGCACAAGATGGCTTCAGCCAGGTTCGATTCAGAGTTGACACTCTTCTTCTGGATCCCAGTAAAGTGGTACCTTGGTACTCATCATTAATTGGTTCCGGGAGGCACAATGACTCCCAAAAACGGTGAGTACCAAACAAATTTTTCCCATAAGGAATAATCTAGTGAGTCACAAGGCAGGCGACACTGACAAATTCTAGCTTGTGCGTTGGATACCAAACAAACGATGAGTACCGGAAGACAAAATTTTCATGTCAAAATGTGCTGAATTCCAAATTCGATGAGTTTCAAACCAGTTGAGTATATTGAGAGAAGCAACCTGGAATTAAGGAGAAACTTCCTAACAGCGAGGACAATTAACCAGTGGAACAGAAGTTGCCTCCAGAAGTTGTGGGTGCTTCTACAGAGGAATTACTGAGTCTGTCATCTGCACCTCTATAACTGTCTGGTTTGGCTCTGCAAACCAACAAGACAGACACAACTTCAGAGGATAATTAGAACTGCAGAAAAAACAATGGCTACCAACCTGCCTTCCATTGAGGACCTGTATACTGCATGAGTGAAAAAGAGGGCTGTGAAAATATTTATAGACACCTCACATCCTGGACATAAACTGTTTCAACTCCTACCCTCAAAACGACGCCATAGAGCACTGCACACCAGAACAACTAGACACAAGGACAGTTTTTTTCCTGAACGCCATCACTCTGCTAAACAAATAATTCCTTCAACACTGTCAAACTATTTACTAAGTCTGCACTACTATTAATCTTCTCATCATTCCCATTACCCATCTCCTCCCACTTATGACTGTATGACTGTAATTTTGTTGCTTGTATCCTTACGATTTATATTGATATTGTTTCCTGATTGCTATTTGTACCCTATGACTATCATTAAGTGTTGTACCTTATGATTCTTGACGAATGTATCTTTTCTTTTATGTACACTGAGAGCCTATGCACCAAGACAAATTCCTTGTGTGTCCAATCACACTTGGCCAGTAAAAACTTCTATTCTATTCTATTCTATTCTATTCTATTCTATTCTATTCTATTCTATTCTATTCTATTCTATTCTATTCTACTCTACTCTACTCTACTCTACTTTATTCTATGTTCTGTTCTATTTGATTTGATTTGATTCAATTCGATTCGATTCCACTCCACTCCACTCCACTCCACTCCACTCCACTCTATATTCTGTTCTGTTCTGTTCTGTTCTGTTCTGTTCTGTTCTGTTCTATTCTATTCTATTCTATTCCATTCCCAATATTCTATTCCATTCCCAATATTCTATTCTATTCTATTCTATTCTAGTCTATTCTATTCTATTCTAGTCTAGTCTAGTCTAGTCTAGTCTAGTCTAGTCTAGTCTAGTCTAGTCTAGTCTAGTCTAGTCTAGTCTATTCCATTCCATTCCACTCCACTCCACTCCTTGACAGGATGTGAAGTAGGTCCTCTCTGCCAGCAAGAGTAGGACAGGTTTGTCTTAGCAGGATGAGGTGATTCATCAGGTAATTAAGACAGTCTCCAGATACTAGGGTTCAAAATTTGCTCCAGCTGAGAACATAGTCATTTGCTGCCCTTACAATATAGCCCAAGTCTAGTATTCTCACCCAACCAAGAAGCTCAAAAATCAGATTTTGCTTGAGTCTGGACATGCATTTAAGACTAACAACTCCACTGCATAACTCTTTCAGAAAAGACTGGATTGATCCAGATCTTTAACCCTGATTTGTTCATTTGTTTTGAGCTGAGAACTTTAAAAAGCTAACTTTTCAGCATGGAGGAACAAATTGTGAGGATATTATTACATTAATATTTAATTGTAGAATATCAGGGGAGAGAATTCTCCTTCATGTCAAACGGATTAACACCTTGCTTTTAAGAAGAGTTATATATTCCCGACTTACGTCATTAATGGGTTTAGGTTATTAAAAGCAAAATCAGACTTCACTTTTGCGCAAAACAAGGAGAGAAAGTGAGTTTTCTGGAAGCCACAGCATATTTGCAGTGACATGTAAATTTGCTGCTTGCAATACATAATTTTCCCCATGATGCTTTCTATGGATAAATGGTGAAAAGTTTCACAGCGTTCCTCCTTTTTTATAAGGTAATCCGTTTGCAATATTATGGTGCTTTTTTCATAAATCTGCTGAAATGGATTTTATCGACAATCCGCTAACTCATACTTCTTCACAGTGCCAAGATTTTCTTATTGATAAACTGCAACCCATTTAAAACTTTCCAGATTATTCAGCCAAGATTATATTGCATAGGGACACAATATACTTTTCATTTCACAAAATCAACCACAACAATCATAACAACTTGGAAAAATCCATCCGTCTGTCTGTGTGTGTGTGTCTGTGTTATATTCAGGCATATACCAAGGGATGGGAAACACAACATTGTTAGATTCCTACACTTAAAAGAATGTAATTATTAACCAGAATAGCTCCGTTCTACAATTATTCCATTTCCCTGCCTGTAGGTTGTTTTTCATTATTGTTGTAAAAATGACTTGAGAATTCTTCCTGCACAACCGCAGGTGACACAAAACACAGGATGTCATTAAAAAAATTAAAAAAAAAAACAACTTTCCATAACCTTCCACACATTTATCTGGATTGTTACTTTCTAAGAAGATCAGGAAACTAAACAAGCAAGAAAAACTAAGAGAGAAGAAGGCATTATTTAAATCTGTTAGGAAATAATAATTACCTAACTTGTTGGGTTGGCTATATATAAACCCTCAATATAGCTTTAAGACTGTATTGCTGTATTGCATCATACTGTGTCCTGATTGGTTAGCTCTGTAGCCAATGTCCTTAAGAGGAAGCTTGAAACATGGTTTGTTTCTCTTTGCTGATCGTTACTGCTCTTTGCTGTGTTTGCTACTGTTAGCTACTGTTTATTGTGTATGACTACGACAACTGGTAAGAAGACTTTGTTATTGGGATATCCCTGGACTATTGTTTTACTATCTACTGCTTTATCTGTGTATGACCTGGACTGTTTATTGGACTGTGCCAATATTACTATTTCTTAAAAGTAAACACAACTCAGTGTATCTGTGTGTTGGCTGTTTATTCGCAACTGTTCTCAGTTGCTTTCATGTGCACACCCTTGTTACTCTAGGGTTGCTCTGTGAATTCCTTAACAAAATCTATGTTACGTATTACAGGTAGTCCTTGGGTTACGACCACAATTGAGCCCCAAATTTCTGTGGCTAAACGAGACATCTGTTCAGTGAGTTCTGCTCCATTTTACGACTTTTCTTGCCACCGTTGTTAAGTGAATCACTACAGTTCTTAAGTTAGTAACACGGTTGTTAAGTGAATCTGGCTTCCCCATTGATTTTGCTTGTCAGAAGATCACAAAAGGGGATCACGTGATCCCAGGACATTTCAACCGTCATAAATATGAGTCAGCCGTCAAGGGTCTGAATTTTGATCACATGACCCAGGGGATGCTGCAATGTTCGTAGGGGTGTGAAAAACAGTCATTAATCACTTATTTCAGTGCTGTTCTAACTTTGAATGGTCACTAAATGAACTGTTGTAAATCAAGGACTCTCTGTATTTCTTTCTAACGGGCATTTTAAATCTTCAAGGAGGAAAAACAAACGTCGAGATTTCTATTTGAATCAACCAAAAAAAAAAAAAAACGGCCAGGTAAAAGTAGAGAATGTGGATTTATGTCAAATGTGGACTACATGAGAAAGAAAAACTGATGAGTAAATATTTTGATGGTTATATAATCAATACTATAATGGAAGATAGTATACTTTTCAATAACGATTGAAAAGAACACAGCACACACTAAGTTTGTACAAAACTTAATTTACTAAAATAACTCAGTCTTTTTCAAAACAAAGGCTGTTAATAAACTTTCTTAACAGCCTACAAGGAACCAAAGATAAACGAATCACAATCTTACGAAGGTTGGCAGAAAGTCCAGAAGCAATGTGCAGAGAATCCAGATGCGAAGGAGAGTGAACTAAAGTTGTTCCCTACAAATTGCTTCAGTCGGCGTTCCTCCTTAAATAGGCTAAGGGAGTGGCCAATTAGCCCCAAGCCTTACTCTCGAGGAGACCTCCTCCTGAGGAGCCACTCCTGCCTTTTGGCAGCTCTGCACACCCGTGCAGTGAGAAGAGGCTCCTCCTCTTCATCCTCTTCACTTAAAGGAGCTTCTGGAGGTTCTGAAGGCCCTGGCTGAATCTCTGCCTCTGGCACCACATCATCTCCAGCCTCCTCATTGTCTGACTCGAGTGCCAGCTGCACAGGCTGCTGGCACAACACCACACCAGCCTCCTCGCTGTCAGAATCAGCTACAATCCGTTTTCCCTACGTAGCCAAGGTTTTTTTTGTAGCTCCAGCTCAGTAGAATCTCATCTACTGGAGCTGGAGCTACAAAAAAACCTTGGCTACATAGGGAAAACCTGGCTAGAAGAAAAACACACATAGACCCTATGAAGAAGTAAGAAAATTTATATATATATATATATATATATATATATATATATATATATATATATATATATATATATGATTATAATCAGTAGTAGGTTCCACTTACCTTCACTACTGGTTTGGAACTGGGAGCATGCGCACATTTCATTCACACACTGTGCTTCTGCGCATGCGCAGAGCGTCCGTGTTGATGTCCAGGCGGATGGGCAGAGCTTCCCACCACCGCCACTACCAGTTTGCCCAAACCGGGGTGAACCAAAAACGTCATCAAAAAAGCACAACAAAGAATTTTCTTTCTGCGCCAACTCAGAAAGCTCAAACTGCCCTAGGAGCTGCTGATACAGTTCTACGGAGGAATTATTGAGTCTGTCATCTGCACCTCTATAACTGTCCAGTTTGAGAGCTGTTCCTACTGGGTATCCTACCTGATAAAAATTAGCAAGGAAAAAGTTTATCTGATAATACATGTAATAACATCTACAAGGATTGTCTATGCACAAAATTGGAAAGCGGAGAAAATACCTTTGGAAGAAGAAGTAAAAAAAAAGTCTTAGATTGTGCAGAAATGAATAGATTATCTTTGATGATTAAAGATAGAGAAGACTCAGAATATTTTAAAATATGGAATGATTTTTATTATAGGTTGGAGAAGAGATATAAATGATTAATTATATAAGTATGTAAAAATAAGTGATGAGTTGAATATTATGTTAGTGATGAATTGATATTGTGGACTGGATAAGGATCAAGACAGAAGTAATGACAACTATACAGAAAAAGAAAGAACTTTGGAAGATAACACCGAGATGTCACAGGGAAGAGAAAACTGATGTATTAAATGTTTATTTGTCTAAAAAATAAAAAAAAACTTTTTAAAAAAAAAATATATAACTGTCTGGTTTGGTTCTGCAACCCAACAAGACAGACACAAACTTCAGAGGATAATTAGAACTGCAGAAAAAACAATGGCTACCAACCTGCCTTCCATTGAGGACCTGTATACTGCACGAGTCAAAAAGAGGGCTGTGAAAATATTTACAGACCCCTCACATCCTGGACATAAACTGTTTCAACTCCTACCCTTAAAACGACACTATAGAGCACTGCACACCAGAACAATTAAACACAAGAACAATTTTTTCCTGAACACCATCACTCTGCTAAACAAATAATTCCCTCAACACTGTCAAACTATTTACTAAGTCTGTACTACTATTAATCTTCTCATCGTTCCCACCACCCATCTCCTTCCACTTATGACTGCATGACTGTAACTTTGTTGCTTGTATCCTTATGATTTATATTGATATTGTTTCCTGATTGCTTATTTGTATCCTATGACTACCATTAAGTGTTGTACTTTATGATTCTTGACGAACATATCTTTTCTTTCATGTACACTGAGAGCCTATGCACCAAGACAAATTCCTTGTGTGTCCAATCATACTTGACCAATTTAAAAATTCTATTCTATTCTAAATTCTATTCTAATCAGTAGAAACCCACCACTGATTATAATGATTATGATGATGTTTATATGTTAACACTTTGGACACCTAGAAAACATACTGTTCAATGTAGAAATGGAACATGTGCTATATAAAACAATAAAAAATATTTATGACAAAAAAATAAAAATAACACCAGCACAACTTCCCCCCCCACCACCACCAAAAAAACGTAGAGAATGTGCGGGAGATAAATCAACATGGCCGATGGATGGACAGACGGACAGGCAGGTAGGCTGGCAGATGGACATCTCCCCATAGACACTCAATGAAGAATAGCATCCTTCATTCTTTACGGCATTCTTTAGCATTCCAGTAGAAAACATTTTAAAATGCTTTAAAATAGCCAAAAAATGCCTATTGTTAAACCGGCTCGATTCCATCGGATGCTGCCTTCGTGAAAGACATTTATCCACCCAGCTTGGATTTCTATCAAATGTGCCACCCCTGACACAATAGATTAACACACCCCTTCCACCACCGCCCAATGAGGATCTCCCCAGCCCTGAACCCATCCTCTGTGTGGTCTTTAAAGACCGCTCCTTATCAACTCTCTTGTTATTATTGTGCTCGGTTTTAAAAGGACTAAGCCAAGCTATCCCTAGTCTCCAATCTTTAGAGCTGTTGTCAGGACAAATTAATTTCTGTGGAAACCCACTGTGACTTCGATACCATCTAGGAAATGTAGAATTAATGGAGTCCCTGTTTAGCAAGCTGTGTGTGTGGCTGGCAAGAGAGGGGAGAAGGGTTGGGGGCGGGGGGGAAGAGGGTGAGAAGCATTGTGAACAAGCGGGGGGGCGGAACTAAACAAAGCCAATAAGGTGTTGGAAAGAGAATCTGCAGTTTGTTTGTTTGTTTGTTTGTTTGTTTGTTTGTTTGTTTGTTTGTTTAAGAAATTACAGATGCCACTCTCCGAGCCAGCTGGCTTGGCCCCAGCATCCCACAAAATTCTTCCGTTTCTATTCCATCCAATACCGGCAGGATTCAGACGGCTGTTTGGCCCACATGGGGACATAACCATGATATCTGCGTCACGGCTCGGGAAGTACAGATCTCCGTACGATGGAGAGAAATGTGGGGTTTTTGGAGCCTGAATTGAGTGACATGACACAGGCAGAGATGGTATTCAGATGGTTCAGACCGGTTCGGGTGAGCTGGTAATGGCAATCTGCAGGTGACCCACTCTGGCACTATGCCGTCCTATTTAGCCACGTTTTCTAAGCTGCGTGCATGCATGCAAGCCACATATGCGAGCAAAGCACATGCATGGAAGGCTGCACGCATGCGCGGAAGGCACCCACACTCACATTTTCTGTGTGTGGTGAACCTGTGGTCAAATTATGTGAAACCTAATTGGAGCCTGGATAGCTCAACAGACAGAGCTCTGTAATTTAAGACCAGCTGTCTGCAATTAAAGTAAGTTCGAATCTCGCCAGGCTCAAGGTTGACTCAGCCTTCCATCTTTTCTAAGGTAGGTAAAATGAGGACCCAGATTGTGGGGGCAATAAGCTGACTTTGTATAAATATACAAAAGAATGAAGGCTATTGCTTAGCGCATTGTAAGCCGCCCTGAGTCTCCGGAGAAGGGCGGCGTATAAATCAAATTTAAAAAAAAAAGAAAAGAAAGAGAAAGAAGGAAGGAAGGAAGGAAGGAAAGAAAGAAAGAAAGAAAGAAAGAAAGAAAGAAAGAAAGAAAGAAAGAAAGAAAGAAAGAAAGAAAGAAAAAGAAAGAAAGAAAGAAAGAAAGAAAAGCTGACTTTGTATAAATATACAAAAGTATGAAGACTATTGCTTAATGCATTGTAAGCTGCCCTGAGTCTCCGGAGAAGGCGGCATATAAATCAAATTAAAAAAAAAAAGAAAAGAAAGAGAAAGAAGGAAGGAAAGAAAGAAAGAAAGAAAGAAAGAAAGAAAGAAAGAAAGAAAGAAAGAAAGAAAGAAAGAAAGAAAGAAAGAAAAGCTGACTTTGTATAAATATACAAAAGTATGAAGGCTATTGCTTAATGCATTGTAAGCCGCCCTGAGTCTCCGGAGAAGGCGGCATATAAATCAAACTAAAAAAAAAACTCCACCTCTGGACACAGGATCCAGTTCAGTGGTGGGTTTCAAATTTTTTTACTACCGGTTCTGTGGGTGTGGCTTGGTGTGCATGGCATGACTTGGTGGGCGTGGCATGGTGGGCAAGGCAGAGGAAAGATACTGTAAAAACTTCATTCCCACCCCACTCCCCACTTCCCACTCCCACTTGGGAGGCAGAGAATAGACTGGGTTGGGGCCAGTCAGAATTTTTACTATCGGTTCTCCGAACTACTCAAAATGTCCACTACCAGTTCTCCAGAACTGGTCAGAACCTGCTGAAACCCACCTCTGGTCCAGTTCTACTTTTCATCTCAATCTAACCATTCAGTGAATGAACAGGGGCCAAAAAGTTAAAGAAGTATTTACAAAGATGCGAGAGGACGGTACAAACTTGACTTGCTGCTCTGCAACGGGTGGGGAATGAACGATGGCCCTTTGGTGACTTGTGGACTTCAACTCCCAGAATTCTTGAGCCAGCCATGAATTCTGGGAGTGGAAGTCCACAAGTCATTAAAGAGCCAGATGGATCTTGACAGACTTGAACATTGGGCCCTATCTAAAAAAAAAATAAAATTCAATGTAGAGAAATGTAAGTAAATTCTTACACTTAGGCAAGAAAAAAACAAAAGTACACACAAGACCAAACGAAACCAAGTTTAATAGCAGTAACTGTGAGAGGGATCTTGGAGTCTTAATGGACAACCAATTAAATAGGAGCCAACAGTGTGCGGCGGCAGCTAAAAAAAGCCAATGCAAACCTAAGTTGCATTAACAGAGGGATTCAATCAAGATCAAGTGAGGTACTGATACCACTCTGTAAAGCCTTAGGAAGACCACACCTAGAGTACTGCATCCAGTTTTGATCACCACACTATAAAAAAAAGATCTAGAAAAACACCTTTGGGTTTTCAAGGGGGGGGGGGGAAACCCTGTTATCTTTGAAAAGCACCTTTCAGCAAAATGGCACATGTAAAAATCGGGTGGGACTTGCTGTTCTGACCTAGGCTTCCTGAGTCAGTAAAACACACGAGTAGTCCCAAAAACCTCTTTAATTTCAATGGCTGTGAATTCTGTTCATTCACAGATGAGTCCCAGATAGTTGTAAAAAGTCCTTCGGGATAAGGCTGATAATCACCCACCTTTATCTCCCTTGACACACTGCCAAAGACCTAATTGGCAAAGCCACATGGAGTCCAGAATCAAACAGAGCTTCAGACTTTAAACTGAACAGAATTAACAGTGTTGCTTCCTGCAAAGGCCCACGTGCCTTTGCTCCTCTTTTAAGTCTTATGGGAGGGGCCAATCAACTCCAAGCCCTACTCCTAAATTGTCCCTTTTGTTTTAGCTGTTCTTGCCTTCTGGCAGCTCTGCGCATGCGCGCACTGGGAACAGGCTCCTCCTGTTCCTCTTGTCACATTTCACCCACATTTTCTTTTCCTTGGGAAGAAATCCTGAAAACAAAACTTCTTTCCTCGAATTTAGTGAGAACTGGCAGCGAAAAAGAACAAGGACTGCTTTACATCACCACATTAATTTTAACTACTCTTTTGTAAACTGTTGCTGTTGTTATAATGATGTTTTGTTATTATTTTACCGAATGTCGTTTTCATTTTGCATCCCCACTTGGGTTTAACCAAGGAACCACTTTTTTTTTTTTTTTTTTGCTCAATTTGAAAATAAGCACCACTTGAATCTTTGGCTCTTCTGAATTGATATATTTCTTTCATTTCATGTTTTATTTATCGACAAAAATGTCCCTTTTTGCTACAAAGCCTCCAGGCAGGTTAGAATAAACCGAGTAGAAAAAAAAACAAACATGTAAACGTGAAGCCACAGCAATAACAAAGCTTACGAAGAAGCTACAGGGAGAGACAAAAAAAAAACAAAAAAAAAAACAATGCAGCCCTATAACTAATAAAAAAAGAGTAAACAGAATCTAGAAGAATCGGCAACTTATAAAACAATATTAAAAATTCAGAAGAATGGGTTCTTTTTTAAAAAAAAAAGTTAAAGATTTGTTTGAGTATGCTTCAGTGGGAAGGAATAGCAAGATGTTTGCCATTGACAGATGATGCTTTTTTAAGCTTCAGCCCTGGGATTCCATTATGGTCCCCATCCATGTGATTGCCAGGAGCAGCCCTGCTTAGCTTCCATGCCCAGACAATATATGCTATTATATACCGTATTTTGCATTTACGTGCTTTCAAACTGCTAGGTAGGAAGGGGCTGTTCTGTTGGTTAGAAAAGTTTGATAAACCAGTTAGCAGCCAGGTTCAAAGGCAACATATTTCAACGCACAGCCATGGGAAAACATGGTCTAGTACACGCTATTCCTTTCCTCCTTGCCATGCAACAATTGAAAACCTCCTGATCCTAGCTTTCCGTTGCATCCTAACAAGGCATAAGATGGACAAAACCCCAGTCTGAAAGCAATTTCAAATGATGGTTATAGAGCTCACCCCATTGAACAGTGCCTGGCTCTTGAATCAGGACTGTACAGTAGTGGCCAAAATTGTGGAAACCTTTTGGGAAAAGTGTATTTTCTAAAACTAGCTAATCACAACACTTTTTTTTTTTTGGAGTAGTACCATAAAATTGTATATCAATGGAAAGATAATTTAATCAAGAATGTAATGCAATCACTTTTATGAAGGATTTGCTATTAGAATAGCAGTTACAGTATAAAGAAAAAAAGTGAAACACGTAGAAAAAACAAGATATACAAAAATTATCACCATGTCAGTTAATACTTAGTTGGGTAACCTTTAGCAGGAATGACGGCCTTACAACATCTTCCCATGGAGTGAACCAAGTCTTTTAGTTCTGCAGCTGTTATGATGTGAAACCAAGATTGAATGATTGCTTCTATTAACTGGGTTTTATTGCTGGGTCGCTTCTGACTAACAAGTTTCTTTAGTCAGCTCCATAAATTTTCAATTGGGTGAAGGTCTTGGCTATTCCCAGGCCATTCCAGCAGTGGAATAGAATTAACTTGAAACTCCAAAAAAAAAGTGGTGTTATTAGCCATTGAACCTCAAAAATACACTTTTCCCAAAAGGTTTTCACAATTTTGGCCACTACTGTAGGTGATCCCAAGCCTTACAAATATGTAGTTGACGTAACGATGATTATTGTGAATTTTATTGTTGGTCCTGGTTTCTGAGGGGGCTGGTTTTTCCTCCCTTATGATTTGAGAAGGATGAAAGGATTGTGATTTCCAGATCAGGAAAAGCCACAGGAAACGAGGCTTACTGAGAATATTCTTTCTTTTCTCCACTCAATTCCCAGTGCAAGGAAACAAGGGGAAATCAGGGAAGTGGTCCACGAAAAAGTTAAAAGACAGCAGAAACGAGCGAGGAAATTATGAGGAGCATGTAGTTTTTAGAGTTAAAGGCTGTTTTTTTGAGAGTTATCCAAAAAAGCATGGAGAATGTAGGATGACCGCTCATCGGCCTTACAAATAGCATGAAATTTAGATGTAAGAGATCGGCCTCGTACTGGTGCCTACTCAGTTTCACTGCATATTTTAATTGTTTCGGTGCTTGTGTCCATTGACAAAATATCACTTGGATTTATCAATTTTAGCAAAAGATCGATGTGGGTTGACTGTCCTTCTGTGATGTGGAAAGTCAATGTCTGATCGCACGGATGAGCATTCCTTACCTGTCAGGGGACTGTCAGAGAAAAGGTGCTTGACAGAGTAATCTAATCATCTAACTTTCTTTAATGCAAACCATTACTCATGCATAGGGGTGCAATTGAAGGCTGGAAGTGCACAATGGGATGCCCACACAACTTGGCACCAAATCTGGAAATGAGTGGCAGATTTCCACTTTCGGGCAAGAAAAAACCAGCCAGAATTTCAAAACCTGGAAATTTGTAGAGAAGCTGCTTTAATCATGTGTAGAGAGTCATTTCCCTAATGCTCCTTCATAGAAAATAAGAATAGAATAGAATAGAATAGAATAGAATAGAATAGAATAGAATAGAATAGAATAGAATAGAATAGAATAGAATAGAATAGAATAGAATAGAATAGAATAGAAAAGTTGGAAGGGACCTTAGAGGTCTTCTAGTCCGACCCTCTGTTTAGGCAGGAAATCTTACATCACTTCAGACAAATGGTTATCCAACGTCTTCTTAAAAACTTCCAGTGTTGGGAGCATTCACAACTTCTGGAGGCAAGTTTGTTCCATTGATTAATTGTTCTAACTGTCAGGAAATTTCTCCTTAGTTCTAAGTTGATTCTCTTCTTGATTAGTTTCCACCCATTGCTTCTTGTTCTACCCTCAGGTGCTTTGGAGAATAGCTTGACTCCCTCTTCTTTGTGGCAGCCCCTGAGATATTGGAACACTGCTATCATGTCACCCCTGGTCCAGCTTTTCATTCAACTAGACATATCCAGTACCTGCAACCATTCTTCATATGCTTTAGCCTCCATTCCCTTAATCATCTTTGTTGCTCTTCTCTGCACTCTTTCAAGAGTCTCTACATCTTTTTTACATCATGGCTGAATGCCGTATTCCAAGTGTGGCCTTACCAAGGCATTATAAAGTTGGTATTAACACTTCGCGTGATCTTGATTCTATCCCTCTGTTTATGCAGCCTAGAACTGTGTTGGCTTTTCTAGCAGCTGCTGCAAACAGCTGGCTCATATATATAATAGGGTTGAAAGGCACCTTGAAGATCTTCTAGTCCCAACTCCCAGGCATGGCAGGAGATCCTATATACAGTAGGTAGTCCTCAATTTATTTCATTTATTAACCAAAAGTTGCAACAGCACTAAAAAAAAAGAGACTTATGACCATTTTTCACACTTATGACCGTTGTAGCATCCCCAGGGTCATGTGATCAAAATTTGGATGCTTGGCAACTGGTTCATATTTATGACCGTTGCAGTGTCCTGGGGGGGGGGTCACGTGATTCCCTTTTGCGACCTTCTGACAAGCAAAGTCAATGGGGAAGCCAGATTCACTTAACGACCGGGGTTTACTAACTTAACAACTGCAAGGATTCACTTAACAACTGTGGCAAGAAAACTCATAAGATGGGTCAAAACTTACTAAACAGATGTTTCCCCTTAGCAGCATACATTTTGGGCTCAATTGTGGTCATAAGTCGAGGGCTACCTGTACTATTCTGGACTTTTCTTGGACTTGAGGGGATGGATACACGCGATCATAGAAAGAATAGCGGAAGAATATATAGTAGTGGCCCAAAATTGTGGAAACCTTTTGGGAAAAGTGTATTTTTGAGGTTTGATGGCTAATAACACCACCTTTTTTTTGGAGTTTCAAGATAATCCCATTCCACTGCTGGAATGGCCTGGGAATAGCCCAGACCTTCACCCAATTGAAAATCTAGGGAGCCGACTAAAGAAACTTGTTAGTCAGAAGTGACCCAGCAATAAAACCCAGTTAATAGAAGCAATCAGGGATGAAATGCTACCCCGTTCAGACCGGTTCGTCTGAACTGGTAGCAGCCGCGGCACGTGGTTCGGAGAACCAGTAGCCACAGCAGCGCAAGGCTCCGTCCACCTGCTCGATGTCATTACTTCTTGGCTTTAACAAGGAGGTAACCTCTTTTTTAACCCTCTGCGCATGCGCAGAAGTCTTTGTGCATGTGCAGAGGGTCCAAGCATGCACGTGACGGGCGCACTTCTGAACCGGTAGGGAAGGTAAGAAGATTTCAACCCCTGGAAGCCATCATTCAATCTTGGTTTCACATGATAACAGCTGCAGAACTCAAAGACTTGGTTCACTCCATGGGAAGGACGTTGTAAGGCCGTCATTCATGCTAAAGGTTACCCAATGAAGTATTAGCTGACATGGTGATCATTTTTGTATATCTCATTTTTTCTATGATGATTATTTTTGTATATCTCGTTTTTTCTATGTGTTTCACTTTTCCTCTTTATACTGTAACTGCTATTCTAATAGCAAATCCTTCCTAAAAGTAATTGTATTACATTCTTGTTTATCTTTCCATTGATGTATAATTTTATGGTACCACTCAAAAAAAAAAAAAAAAGTGGTGCTATTAGCTGGTTTTAGAAAATACACTTTTCCCAAAAGGTTTCCACAATTTTGGCCGCTACTGTAACAGAATAACAGAGTTGGAAGGGATTCCAGAGGACCCTCCAGTCCGACCCTCAACCCAAGCAGGAGACCCTGTGCCATTTCAGACAAATGAAATGTCATTATTTTATTTCATTTCATCCATTTCAGTTTGGAAGAGAAGAGGGGAGAAATGCACAGCGGAGATGCGCAGAACCTTCACAATCTGCTGAAAACATCCCTGAACATGAAAGCAAAGCCGTGTCCTGTGATACGACATGTTACACACGTGAAAAGCGAGTAAAAGGCTGGGCAGCCTTTACTCAGCTCGACGAATTAATAAGCCAAATCAGGCTGCTGTTTATGCACGAAGCGTTTGCCAGCCGGAGATCGTTGGCAGACACAAAGGGGTTAGAGGTTCTGGGGAAGGCAGCCATTCTCCTTTCCACCAGCAGGTTCTATGGGCATATCACAACAGGGGCTGGGAAAGGCCTCGCAGAGGCGGAGACCCAGAGGCCAAGAGGCACAGTCCATATGCTTGCACAGATACACTTTCTGGCACTAGCAATTATGAAGCTGCACGCGCACAGTATTCCTTCGCCTTGCAGGGAGGCAGGCGGCAGGTTGGGTGGATGCCAAAAGCATGCCAAATTATGCTAAGGCTTTTTTTGCCGGCAATCAAGGGAGCCTGGTTTTACAGTCAAGAATGGGGGGGGGGTGGAAATTCAGGGCAATGATCAGTAGAGAAGGCTTGGACATGGCAAAAAGAGGAGAGGGAAAGGGAAGGGAAGGGGGATGAGAGGAGAAGAGAGGGGAGGCAAAAGGGAGAGGAGAGGAGAGGAGAGGAGAGGAGAGGAGAGGAGAGGAGAGGAGAGGAGAGGAGAGAGAGGCGAAGGGAAGGAGAGAGGGGAGGGGAGGGGAGAGGAGAGGAGAGGAGAGGAGAGGGAGGTGAAGGGAAGGGGAGAGGAGAGGAGAGGAGAGGAGAGGAGAGGAGAGGAGAGGAGAGGAGAGGAGAGGAGAGGAGAGGAGAGGGAGGTGAAGGGAAGGGGGAAGGAGAGGGGCAGTGGTGGGGTTCAAATTTTTTTACTACCGGTTCTGTGGGTGTGGCTTGGTGGGCATGGCCTGGCATGGCTCGGTGGGTGTGGCTTGGTGGGCGTGGCAGGGGAAGGGTACTGCAAAATCCCCATTCCCTCCCCACTCCTGAGGGAAGGATATTGCAAAATCTCCATTCCCACCCCACTCTGGGGCCAGCCAGAGGTGGTATTTGCCGGTTCTCCAAGAGTCTTTCCAGAGTCTCAACATCTCTTTCAAAAGAAATGTTTCTAAACTGGTTAGTCCTAGAGGAGATCAACCCTGACTGCTCTTTAGAAGGCCAGATCCTGAAGAGGAAACTCAACTACTTTGGCCACCTAATGAGAAGGAAGGACTCACTGGAGAAGAGCCTGATGCTGGGAACGATTGAGGGCAAAAGAAGAAGGGGACGACAGAGAACGAGGTAGCTGGATGGAGTCCCTGAAGCAGTCGGCATGAGCTTAAATGGACTCCAGGGGATGGTAGAGGACAGGAAGGCCTGGAGGAAAGTTGTCCATGGGGGTCGCGATGGGTCGGACATGACTTTGCAACTAACAACAACAAGTTAGTCTTAAATGCATGTCAAGCAAAATCTGATTTTTGAGCTTCTTGGGTGGGTGAGAATACTAGACTCAGGCAACGTTTGTAAGGGCAGCAAATGACTATGTTCTCAGCTGCAGAAAATTTTGAACCCTAGTATTTGGAGACTGTCTTGAATCACCTCATCTCACTAAGACAAACCTGTCCTACTCCTTCTGGCAGAGAGGACCTACTTCACATCCTGTCAAGGAGTGGAGTGGAGTGGAGTGGAGTGGAGTGGAGTGGAGTGGAATGGAATGGAATAGAATAGAATAGAATAGAATAGAATAGAATAGAATAGAATAGAATAGAATAGAATAGAATAGAATAGAATAGAAAATGGAATAGAAAATATACAATGGAATGGAATGGAATGGAATGGAATGGAATGGAATAGAATAGAATAGAATAGAATAGAATAGAATAGAATAGAATAGAATAGAATAGAATAGAATAGAATAGAATAGAATAGAATAGAATAGGGTAGGGTAGGGTAGGGTAGAATAGAATAGGATTTGAGTAGAGTACGGTAGAATAGAGTAGGGTAGGTAGAATAGAATAGAATAGGGTAAGGTAGGGTAGGATAGGATAGAATAGAGTAGGGTAAGATAGGGTAGAATAGAGTAGGGTAAAGTAGAATAAAATAGAATTAGTAGGATAGAGTAGGGTAGGGTAGGGTAGGGTAGGGGTAGGGTAGGGCAGGGCAGGGCAGGGCAGAACAGAACAGAACAGAACAGAACAGGGTAAGGTGTGGTAGGGTAGAATAGAATAGAATAGAATAGAATAGAATAGAATAGAATAGAATAGAATAGAATAGAATAGAATAGAATAGAATAGAATAGAATAGAATAGAATAGAATCTGGAAGGGACCTTGGAGGTCTTCTAGTCCAGCCCCCTGTTCAAGCAGGAGAACCTATACTATTTCAGACAAGTGACTCTCTAGTCTCTTTTAAAAACCTCCAGTGATGAAGCAGCCACAACTTCTGGTGGCGAGCTGTTCCACGGGTTAATTGTCCTCACTGTTAGAAAGTTTCTCCTTAATTCCAGGTTGCTTCTCTCTTTGATTACTTTCCAACCATTGCTTCTTGTCCTGCGCTCCAGAGCTTTGGAGAATATTTTGATCCCCTCTTCTTTGTGGCAGCCCCTCAAATAGAATACTGCTATCATGTCACCCCCTAATTCTTCTTTTCTTTAGACTATTTAGACTTTTCTTTAGTGCATTTAGATCTTTAGCCAAACCCAAATCCTGCAGACGTTCTTTATATGCTTCAGTCCCCTGATCATCTTAGTTGCTCTTCTCTGAACTTTTTCCAAAGTCCCAACAGTTCTTTTGTAGTATGGTGACCAAAATTGGTTGCAGTATTTCCAAGTATGGTCTTACTAGGGTTTTATAAAGCAGTATTAGTCAGGGGTAAAATGTTCCCGGTTCAGACCGGATCGCCCGATCCGGTAGTGATGGCGGTGAATGGTTCGGAGAACCCGGTAGCAAAAATCCCTGCCCCCTCCCATGCCCAGCTGAGCTGCACAATCATCAGAGGCTTTTTTAAAAATTATTTTTAAAAGCATTTTTTTCTACAACCTCTTCGGTTGAAAAAATGCTTTTAAAAGTAAAAAAAAAAAAAAAAAGCCTCTGATGATCAGGCAAACTCAGCTGGGGATCGTCAGAGGCTTTTAAAAGCATTTTTTTTACAATCTCTTCAACCGAAGAGGTTGTAGAAAAAATGGTTTTAAAAAGTTAAAAAAAAAATTGGCCACGCCCACTCAGTCACATTAGCCCCCCCCCCTCCCACCAAGCCACACCCACAGAACCGGTAATAACAAATTTTACATTTCACCACACTTGGAGGTCTTCTAGTCAAACCCCCTGCTTAGGCAGGAAACCCTACACCACTTCAGACAAATGGTTATCCAGCATCTTCTTAAAAAACTCCCAGTGTTGGAGCATTCACAACTTCTGGAGGCAAGTTGTTCCACTGGTTAATTGATCTAACTGTCAGGAAATACCCTGATTCTATGCCTCTCTATATACAACCCAGGATATACAAGCCTAGGCTTATAGCAGGAGCTGCTACCAAATAAACAGCACCTAAGCTTACTTATGCAATCTTGCATCATAGCCAATTAATTAATGGATGAAATCTGCATGTGTCTGCATAGAAGGGGAGGAATGCATTAAAAAAAACAAGTAGAGCTCCATTTATTTATTTATTTATTTATTTATTTTTTGCAATGATGCTGACTTGTGTGATTGCAGACATGAAGTTAGGGAATTAAGGGGGGGTGGGGATCCTTTCTCCAGACATTAAGAAATGTCACTTCGGGACTTCTCAGCTGGTCTTTTCACAAGCATTCATCACATTTTTTTTAAGGGGAAAAAAAATCTGTTCAATGATTAATCAAGGCCACATTTTTAGGCACTCAGAATACATTTTAATCTATTACATTAATTGGTTAATCATACACATTTTGCAACCCTAATAATGGATCTGGAGTTTAGCAAGGAGCCAGACGGAAGTTAAGCTGTTTTCACTCCCATCGGGCATTGCTGGAGTTTCACAACATAAAACCTTCATAAAACTGTACTTCAACCTTGGCAGTTTGTTGCATTAAGGCAAAATCGCCATAGTTGGGCTGCAAAGATCAAGGGCAGCCACTAGAGGGCAAGGGAAGTGTTGGGTTTTAGATCTCCATTTGCTGCCCTCTAGTGCTCATCTGGATTTTTCCCCCCGCACCCAGATATAGTAGCTGTAATTAAGAGGGAGAAAGGATGAAGCCATAAAAAACTAATGAGTAAACCTTCTTGACTGTTGTGGGACTTCAGCGTATGACTCTGCTACCGAATTGTGTGTGCATCTGTTTCTGGCAATCTTTCCAAAAAGCATGATCATGTATTTAAATTAGTCTTTAAGAAAATCAATGCAGGAATGTCAAGCTTGTTAACTAGTCTGGCCTTCTAACACCACTGCTATCCTTCCTTTAGGGAATTAAGCAACGTTGTGCAAATACCCTCCTGTTTCAGCAAAAAAATATAAATGCAAGAGTAACTTGGATATAACCGTGTCCTCAGTGGCTAAAGAGACTGAATTGGGGATCTAGGGAGAAAAGAATATCGGCAAACAAAAATTAACATCTGACACCAAACAGAAAATCTTAGTACAAAACACACTTACTCTACAGTGGTCATCTGAGATTTACCCGGGTAGTTGCTAATTAAACAATAACTCAGCGGGAAGAAAAATAAATAAAAAGAACTGGAAAGTCAATTATAATGCACCCTTACATTTTAAGAAACCCTGCAAATCATTATCATTAAGTGAAGAACCTGTAGAAGAGCAGTAAGCTAAACTCTCTTTTTTATTTTCTATTTTTTTTCCCCTTAGGAAACAGAAATGTACACATGTCCGTCAATACAGATTTCATGACATCAGAGTGCAGAATATAGAATGCAAGAGAGGGCCTTTGCATCTGAGGACTGTTAAAAGGACCCTTTAGATGCATTCAGAGTGAGAGCTTGGTAGTCTAAATGACCCAGAAACACGAAGGTAGAAAGAGCCATTGGGCCAATGAATCCAGAGTTTGGTGCAGGAAAGGCAATGTATGTCCCCAGTTATTGTTAAATTCTTCCTACCTAGTACCCTATTGGGAAAAAGGAAGAAAGAGAGGAAAAGGAGGAGGGACAAGGGAAGGAGGGGAGGAAGTAAAGAAGGAGGAAGGAGGGAGGAAGAAAGGAAGAAAGGAAGGAAGGAAGGAAGGAAGGAAGGAAGGAAGGAAGGAAGGAGAATAAAGAAAAGGAAGGATTGAAGGGGAATAAAGAGTAGGAAAGGAAAAGAGAAAAGGAAGGAAGGAAAGAAGGGGAGAAAGGAAGGAAGGGGAATAAAGAGAAATAAAGGAAAAGAGAAAAGGAAGGAAGGAAGAAAGGAAGGGGAGGAAGGAAGGGAATAAAGAGAAATAAAGGAAAAGAGAGAAGGAAGGAGGAAGGAAGGAAGGAAGGAAGGGGAATGGAGAGAGGGAAAGGAAAAGAGAAAAGGAAGGAAGGAAGGGGAGAAAGGAAGGAAGGGGAATAAAAAGAAGGAATGAATGAAGGGCATAAAGAGAAGGAAAAGAAAAGAGAAAAGGAAGGAAGGAAGGAAGGAAGGAAGGAAGGAAGGAGAATAAAGAGAAGGAAAGAATGAAGAGGAATAAAAGAGAAGGAAAGGAAAAGAGAAAAGAAGGAAGAAGGAAGGAAGGAAGAAGGAAGGAAGGAAGAGAGAGAGAGAAAGGAAGAAAGACCTATTACCTACAAAACAAATCACAGCCTTCTTCTTACTATCTTCCAAAAGCAGATTGACACAACCCCACATCCTAGCATTTGCTGTCAACAAACAGCCAGGCGGCCTTCCGATTTGCCCATTTGCCCGTTCCCTGCTAAGGCTAACGAAAAGGCAAGGCTGCCTCTTTCCGCCACGCTCAAACCCAGAAGTCCCAGAGAAAGGAAATTATTAAACATTCCGGTGCCTTCAACCTGCCATGTCCTCCTTCCCTTCCCCCCCCTCCAACCCAGTTTCCTCCCCACACCCCACCCCTCTGCAACAAAAACTCAGATAGAGGTCAAGGAATAAGTGTGTTCAGGCTGGAACTTGAGTCCGGAGAAGGGAGGGGTAGGGCTGACTGTAGGCTAATTAATAATGAATGCCAGAGCCCCAGTGTTTGAAAATGCAGATGTGATCACTGGAGGCCCAGCCAAGCTGTTTGGAGGAAGCAGACGGGGATGCTATGGGGAATTAAGAGCTCTCGTGCCGGCTGGCTCGGAAAAACAGACCTGGGTGCAAAACAGAACCTCTCCTTTGGATAAGATTTCCCCTCAGCTGTTAATTACCTGAACTGACTTTGAAGTCCTTCTCTTTTTATCCTCTGCATGAAAAGAGATTTGGTTCAGCTGTGGGATTTGAAGAAATGATCAAATACTTGGGCGGAGGGCGGTGAGAGGGGGCTGGGAAGGAGAGGAAAAGAGCGATCGGTGGTGAAGGGGTGGGAGAACCAGAAAGGAGCTTTCAATTGGGGAAAGGAAGGATAAGGAAGAAGGAGGACTGAGCCCAGACGCAGGTGGAAGAGGAGAAACCAGGTACAGTGTCCTCAACGTACGACCACAATTGAGCCCAAAATTACGCGAGGCAGTGGTTAAGTGAATTTTGCCACATTTTACAAGCGTTCTTGTTAGTCAGTGGTGGGATTCAGCCAGTTCGCTCCAGATCACATGAACTGGTAGCGGCGACTGTGGGAGGCTCCGCCCACCCACCCGGATGTAATACGTGACTACTGCTCATGTGCAGAAAGGACGTGCGCATGCGCAGAGGTGGCATATGCGAGAGAAGCGAGCATGCGAGCGCACTCACATTTGCGAACCGGTAGGGAAGGTAAGTGAATCCCACCTCTGGAACCAATGCTATAAAGCCTTAGTAAGACCACACCTGGAATACTGCATCCTTTCATTCTTCAACTAAATTAGTGACTAAATTAGTAGACCAGCGAAATACTGTGGACATAACATACTTAGACTTCAGCAAGGCATTCGACAAAGTAGACCACAACCTACTTCTTCGTAAGCTAGAAAAAAGTGGGATAGATAGCATTACCACCAGATGGATTCGTAACTGGCTGACAAACCATACTCAATGAGTAGTCCTTAATGGGTCTACATGTACATGGAGGGAAGTAAGCAGTGGGGTACCACCAGGTTCCGTCTTAGGCCCAGTACTCTTCAATATCTTCGTAAATGACTTAGATAAGGGAATAGAAGGAGAAACATACCAAATTTGCAGATGATATTTAAGTTGGCAGGAATAGCTAACACCCTAGATGATGGGCCCAAGATCCAGATGGATCTTGACAGATTTGAACACTAACAAGGCCGTATCCAACAAAATGAAATTCAATGTAGAGATAGGTAAAATCTTACACTTAGGCAAGAAAAAAACAAAAGTATACATATAGACTTGGTGAAACCAGGCTTAATAACAGACTTGGTGAAACCAGGCTTAATAACAGTAACTGGGAGAGGGATCTTGGAATCTTAGTGGGCAACCAATTAAATATGAGCCAACAGTGTGTGGCGGCAGTCAAAAAAGCCAATGCCATAAACTGCAATAACAGAGGGATACAATCAAGATCAAGGGAGATACTAATACCACTCTATAAAGCCTTATTAAGACCCCACCTAGAATATTGCATCCCGTTTTGGTCACCACACTATAAAAACAATGTTGAGACTCTAGAAAAAGTGCAGAAAAGAGCAACCCGGATGATTAGGAGACTGGAGACTAAAATATACAATGAACAGTTGCAGGAACTGGGCATGGCTAGTCTAGTGAAGAGAAGGAACACGGGAGACATGATAGCAGTATTCCAATATTTGAGGGGCTACCACAAAGAGGAGAGGGGTCAACCTGTTTTCCAAAGCACCCAAAGGCCAGACAAGAAATAATGGATGGAAACTGAACAAGGAGAGATTCAACCTGGAAATACGGAGGAATTTTCTGACAGGGAGAACAATCAACCAGTGGAACAGAAGTTGCCTTCGGAAGTTGTGGGAGCTTCATCACTGGAGGCTTTCATGAAGAGACTGGACTGCCATCTGTCAGAAATGGTGTAGGGCAGTGATGGCTAACCCTTTTGCCATCGCGTGCCAAAAGCAGGGGGAGAGGGGGGGTTGCGCACGCGTGTACCCACACCCATAATTCAATGCCGTGTCCCACCCCTGCACATGTACGTGCCACACACCCCCACGACTCCCGCTTTTGGCATGTGATGGTACGGTGGGCTTGGTAGGCCTGTTTTTTTGCCCTTCTGCATAGCCCTCTATTTTGAGTCCTCCTCGGTCTTTCCAGTTGCCTTTGCAAACATTACAGATCTACTTTATTACAGATTTGCTTGTTTAAATTATATCTCACTTGACCTTAAGCAATTCGTCAAGAAGCAGAGAGTTTTTGAGACTCCTGATTGGATCACAAGAGTTGGACTACAGCTCCTATTTTCTACCTAGTCCAGTGGTCACCAAGTGGTGGTCCGTGAAAAAATTTTGGTGGTCCTCAGAAAAATTATTTGCATTTTTTATATTGCACTAGATCAGGGGTCCTCAAATTATGGCCCCTGGGCTGGATACATGCAATGACCTTTTGTGTTGCTGCAGAGTCTCCCCCCCTCGGGGTCGTTTGTGGGGTCGGAGGGGCCAGAAATTATAACTCAGGGTCTACTTCAGCCTCCTGGTACCTGGCAGCCTGGCAGCACCTGGCCTTGCATTCCTACAGGTTTTCCCTCTGCTTGGAAAGCCTATGCTTGTAGTCCTCAGTGACTCAGTGAGGTTCTTCTGATGAGCCTCCTTCTCAGCCAGATCCAATTTGAACTGAGCCAGCTGTTTTGCCAACTTTTCTCATGGTGGCTGCTTAGCTCCAACAACTGCTTCCTGTTGGGGCCCCAAGGAGCCCAGGCGGGCAGGCGAGGAGTGGTTGGGAGGGGAGGGATGAGTAGAGGTAGGCAAGGCATCCCTCGACACGAGTGACATCGAGTTGGCCATGCCCAACCAGTCACATGACCACCTAGCCACGCCCACCCAGCTGGTCATTAGTCAGATCATATTAGTGG
>NW_027256891.1:13557824-13725324 GCF_029215685.1 Pituophis catenifer annectens
ATCACATAACCAATATAAAAGGAAAGAAATTGGGCCACTACTAGTAGTAAAGTAGTTGCTGCAATTATTACTTTCTTTGCAGGAGTAAAGATAAGAACTATGTTTTCTCAGGATTGTAGTTCTACGTGCTATTCTTCTTCCTCAACAAGGGCATCTTCCTGTTCATTTTCTAGGCAAAGGCTGAACAGGAGGCTCCATTATTATGGGATGGGGGAAAGAGAGAGATTGCATTTGCATTCCTTCTGCTACTGGCACATGTTTACATGACCTTTAAAACAGAATTAAAGCTGTACCATCAGCAGCTGGAGGCAACCTGCATTACTAAGGCAATCAAATCAGAAGGCTAAACCAACGATAAAACATAAATTAAGCAGAGACGGAGGGAGGGAGGGACAGAGAGAGAGACAGAGAGAGTGAGAGTGAGAAAGAGAGAGACAGAGACAGAGAGACAGAGAAAGAGAGAGAGACAGAAAGAGAGAGAGACAGAGACACAGAGAGAGAGAGAGAGAGAAAGAGAAAGACACAGAGAGAAAAACAGAGAGAGGGGGGAGGGAAGGAGGGAAGGAGAGAGAGACAGACACAGAGAGAGAAGCTTCCTAATTCACTAGGCAAATTACTTTGCTGCTACTAGCCAAGTTCTAAGCAGTTTGGAGAATCAGCGGGTGATGAGAAGGCAGAGAAAGGCAAGGAAAGATGGGTGAGGAGGAGGGGTACCAAAGCAGGTTCCCAGGCCAGCTGAGAGGACAGGGTGACCTAAGGAGGTTTGATCTCAGGCACAAGATTCTAGTCATGCATACTCGGGCCTTACTCGGGCCTTACTATCTGCTCCAAAAGCCAAGATACAAAAGGAAACATGATCTAATGCCAAAACCTATTGCAATGTCCCATACAGATGGAGAGTGATTAAAATTCTCAGCCGTTAACCCCCAGATGCAGTGGTGAACGTGGTAATATCTAATTTATTCCCAAATATGCACACACTCCACCTCTTCCTCCTTTTCCTCTTGTTCCTCCCTCTCCTTCTCTTATTTGTCCTTCCCCTTCTCTTCCTCTTCCTCCTCCTTCTCTTCCTCCTCCTCCCCTCCTCTCCTTCTCATATTCCTTCTCCCCTTCTTTCTCTTCCTCCTCCTCCTTTCCTCCTCCTTCTCTTGTTCCTCCCTCTCCTTCTCCTTCTCCCCCTTCTCTTTCTCTTCCTCCTCCTCCTTTCCTCCTCCTTCTCTTGTTCCTCCCTCTCCTTCTCCTTCTCTTTCTCCCCCTTCTCTTTCTCTTCTTCCTCCTCCTTTCCTCCTCCTTCTCTTGTTCCTCCCTCTCCTCCTCCTTCTCCCCCTTCTCTTCCTCCTTCTTCTCTTCTTCTTCCCTTTCTCTTGTTCCTCTTCCTCCTCCTCTTGCTCCTCCTTGCTTCATATATGAGCCCCAGCCCTACATTTAGTCATTTAAGCCCTGATCATCTCACATCTGGACTACTGTGATGTGCTCTACGTGGGGCTACCCTGAAAGAGCATTCAGAAGCTCCAACTGGTGCAGAGCAGGCAGTCTTTGAAAAGCTGCAAGAGAAATCCACAAAGAGCCCCAGATTTGGATGGTGCTGAAATGGACAGAAGCACCATTGCTCATCTTCAGAAGAAGCCAATGCCTTTGATGTTCCGGTCGCCAAGTTTACAAAGCAGATTTACTATTAAAGCTGCTTTAGTGCAATAAAAATGGATTAAATCTGCCAGATTTCAAACTCAAACTCATTTTTTGTTGTTCTTGTTCTGGCTGGGTTTACAGATGCTTTGATTTCCAGGGTGAACGCTTCCGATCTAATCCAGATTTACTTGTAATCAATGCCCCCCACTAATATCCCAAGAATATCCACATGGTTTCCAAAGGATTTTGAACAATCACCAATAAACTAGCCTCCCAACGTGATTGAATGGCCAGTTTTTTCGGACACCTCTCAAACAAGCTGGTGAGCAGCTTAAGTTAGAGTGGGATCAGCTTTCTGGGTTTTGCTGCTCTGTCGGCCTTGGGTGACGATTGTAAATTCTTTGGAACAAAGACTCAGAAATGACACTTTATCCTGAAAACTGAAATACGAGCATGCTGCTTCTTCCAAGTTTCTTAATTCATTTTCTTCCCGAGGAGGCGAAAGCACGGAAGGAAAAGTGCATAGGACTTCTGTTCAGAGATTTAGCAGAAGGGGCTTCAACCACTTTCTCCCTCTACCCTCCAGCTCTAAAACAGCATACTGTATGTTAGATCCCTGTTCTCATTCTTTCCTCCTCCTCCTTCCAAAACAGGTGAGAAGAAGTTAGCAGAAGTTCGCTAGCCATTAAAAAAAATAATAATAACCAGTCAATTTCAGGGCACAATATAAGGATCACTTGACTTCAAAAGAGGTTCTCCTGAGTAATGTCTATTCTCTTTACTCCAAGGGAAGTTAATGCATGGCTCCTAATATCCAGATGGAACATGGTGGGTGAATGACACAAGGACTCTTGGACTGACTTCTGCTCACACAAAGACATGCCAACCTCTACCCAGAAGTGCTTCAGTTGATATTATCTGGCACAGTGAGAAAGAGAAGAGATGTTGTGTCAACTGCCATCACTGAAATGCCCGAGAGGTCTTGGGCAAAGTAGGTGCAGATAAACTCACCTACCAGTTCAGTTCAGCTCCTGGGATTTAATGAATATGCGGTGTGTTTGTTGTTGGGTTTGTTTGCAGCAATGGGAAAAGAGTTTGCTCCTGCCTTGTTCTAGGGTGGTTTGCAATGTCTTGGTGTAAGTTTATCACCCTCGTGGTTTCCCAACCAAGTCTGAATCAGGTTTATGGCACATTTGGATATGGGAAAAGTAGAGGAAGGGAGGGAGGAAGTAAAAATAGGAAGGAGGGAGGGAGGAAAAGAAGGAAGGAGAAATAGAAAGGAAAGGAAGGAAAAATAGAAAGAAGGGAGGGAAGGAGGAAGTAAAAATAGAAAGGAGGGCGGGAGGGAAGGAAGGAAGGAGAAACGAGGGAGGGAGGAAAGGGAGGGAGAGAGGAAGTAAAAATAGGAAAGAGGGATGGGTGGAGGGAAGGAAGGAAGGAGAAATAGAAAGAAGGGAGGGAGGGAGGAAGTAAAAATAGGAAGGAGGGAGGGAGGGAGGAAAAGAAGGAAGGAGAAATAGAAAGAAGGGAGAGAAGGAGGAAGTAAAAATAGAAAGGAGGAAGGGAGGGAAGGAAGGAAGGAGAAATAGAAAGGAGGGAGGGAGGAAAGAGAGGGAGGGAGGAAGTAAAAATAGAAAAGAGGGATGGGTGGAGGGAAGGAAGGAAGGAGAAATAGAAAGAAGGGAGGGAGGGAGGAAGTAAAAATAGGAGGGAGGGAGGAAAAGAAAGAAGGAGAAATAGAAAGGAAAGGAAGGAAAAATAGAAAGAAGGAAGAGAAGGAGGGAAGGAAGGAGGAAGTAAAAATAGAAAGGAGGGAGGGAGAGAAGGAAGGAAGGAGAAATAGAAAGGAGGGAGGGAGGAAAGGGAGGGAGGGAGGAAGTAAAAATAGAAAAGAGGGATGGGTGGAGGGAAGGAAGGAAGGAGAAATAGAAAGAAGGGAGGGAGGGAGGGAAGGAGACAGTAAAAATAGGAGGGAGGGAGGGAAGGAAGGAAGGACCTGGTGGCTCAGCAGACTGATAGCATTGTGATTAACACCAGCTGTCTGCAATTACTGTAAGTTCGAATCTCGCCAGGCTCAAGGTTGACTCAGCCTTCCATCCTTTCTAAGGTAGGTAAAATGAGGACCCAGTTTGTGGGGGCAATAAGCTGACTTTGTATAAATATACAAAAGTATGAAGGTTATTGCTTAACGCATTGTAAACCGCCCTGAGTCTCTGGAGAAGGGTGGCATATAAATCAAATTTAAAAAAAAGAAAGGAGAAATAAAAAAGGAGGGAAGAAAGGAAAGGGAGGGAGGAAGTAAAAATAGAAAAGTGGGAGGGAGGGAAGGAAGGAGAAATAGAAAAAAGGCAGGGAGGAAAGGAAGGGAGGGAGGAAGTAAAAATAGAAAAGAGGGAGGGAGGGAGGGGGAAGGAAGGAAGGAAGGAAGGAAGGAAGGAAGGAAGGAAGGAAGGAAGGAAGGAAGGAAGGAGAAATAGAAAGGAGGGGGCAAGGGAAAGTGGAAGGAAGGGAGGGATTAAGAGCAATAAAGAGGTGGTGAGTAAGGGTAGCTGTTTGCTGTGGACCAGCTGAGATGTTTAGATCGGTGGTTGGTTAGTAAGTTTTAGAAGGGTGGGCTTCAACTTTGATTCTCACATCTTCACCAAACCAGTATGTTACATCTTTATGGCTAGTATCTTGTATTGCTTGGGGGGGGGAGACTGTTTTCGTTATCAGCAATTTATCTCCCTTCAGACCATCCCTTCCCTAAAACGAACCATCTAACGGGAAATTTTGGAAAGGCAACTTCTGGTGGCTGGAAGCCAATTCCTATTCTCATGAGCAAACGTTTTGAAGTTGAATCTGAGTAAAGAAACCAGAAAAAAATTCCCACAACAGGGATGATGATGGTGGTGATGGTGATGGTGATGATGATGATGATGATGATGATGATGATGATGATGATGATGAATATGATGATGATTCCAGGGTTTCGGGCCGAAAACAATTTTGTGTACATTAAAAGCAGCCAAACTTGAATAGAATTGGATCAAGGCGATATGGGATGAAACCCCCCCCCCAAATTAAAGCTGTGGTTGGGAGAAGAGGGATTTTGGCTCTCCCAATATGATTCTCCTCCCCGTTTGGTTTCCAGAAGAGGCAAAATCCCTACAATATTTCCAGAAAACACACAAAGATCCCCGCCCTCATTTCTGCTAACTGGCTTCTGGAATTCTTTTGCCATATACTGTATTATCCTACTCTTTCCCCTCCTGGGCATAAATTCAACCTCTATTCTTGCATAAAACTAGATTATCTTGAGTAGTAGATTGCATAAGTGGGGAGGGGGGAATCTGGAAGCAGGACAGAAAACAGAAAATCTAACCAGATTGCCTGAAAAAGAGCTAAAAACTTCAGAACACACTGTTGTATTTGTCTCACTTTTTTTTTCCTTTTCCTTTTCCCCTTTTCCCTTTTCCTTCCAGTTGGCATTACTATGTACACAACAATGTGAAATTGCAACTGCCAGTCTTTTAGCCAGTTGTTGGCCTTCTTACTTACTCATCCGGTTCTTTCCAAGAACCTCGGATGTATGGAAATAGCATATGTGAGGATTCAAGCAGGGTGGCCTTTTGCAATTGACTAATGGAAATGTTGTCACTGTGCAGATGTTTTAAGCACCCTCCAAGATGTTTTGGTATGGCCTCCAGATGATGATGATGAAGAAGATGATGATGATGATGATATTGATGATGATGATTTTACTTTATTCATTAAACATGAAACTCAGTCAACTGAACATTCAAAAATGCATCACAAATACCATTGACTGGTGCTAATGGTTGATACGGGTTGCTGCCAGCGTCCTAGGTATCAACCAAGTACATTATTATTATTATTATTATTATTATTATTATTATTATTATTATTATTATTATTATTATTATTATTATTATTAAATCTTTAGTGAGATTCACAGCCTTTGAGGTTGGTTAATAGCTCAGCAGCCCGAGTCCTAACCAAGGACCTAGGAACTGTTAAGGTATCGTCGGAGGATGTAAGCTGTTGTTGTTGTTGTTATTATTATTATTGTTGCTGTTGTTGTTGTTATTATTATGCAAAATACATCAAGAAGTTGCAGCTTCCTGCAATAACACCAGCGGAGCTGCAAAAAAATTGTGCTACTTGGAACATCGTATATATCTTTAAGAAGATACTTGGTTGATACCTAGGATGCTGGCAGCGACCAGTATCAACCATCAGAGCCAGTCAATGATATTTGTGATCCATTTTTAAACGTTCAGTTGACTTGAGTTTCATGTTTAATGAATAAAAGATAATAATAATAATAATAATAATAATAATAATAATAATAATAATAATAATAATATGGTTGTTTGCACAGTGAGGCAGAGGTTCAGACTGGATTCGGCATTTTTGTCCATCTAATGAGTCCTCCCCAAGGACCTGGGGTAGACAGATGTGGCTGTTTGATGGTGTTGCACACCTCAAGCGGCAGGATGTAAGTTGTTCCCAAGTCAAGCTGCCTTTTGCAATTGACTGATGGTGATTTTGTCAATGCCGAGGGTCTCCAAGTGGTGCTCCAGTTGTTTTGGGTGCCTAATTGCTATGGGTACTATTCTTTCTTTTGCCTCAGTCGTTCCATTACTTGTTTGGAGGTCTTTGTATTTGGTGATCTCCTCCAGTTCCCTTCTCTTCTCTTCTACTTTCTCCAGGTCCTGCCAAGTCCCCAATGCAGACTTTTCTGTCTTTCTTCTTCTTAAGTCATAATTATTTCCTCGCCCCAGTCAGGCAGAGAGATTCAGACTGGATTTGGCATTTTTGTCCACCTGTCAGAGTCCTTCCCAAGGACCCAGGATATCCAGATGTGGATGTTTGCTGACGTGACAAATATTGTCAGCCGGATGTAAGCTGTTCCAAGTAAAATTGCCTTTTGCAATTGACTGTTGGTGAATTTGTCAGTGGCGATAATGTCCAAGGAGTGCTCCAGTTGTTTTTGGGATGGCACCCAAGGCGCCTCTCTTCCTATCGGTACTATCTTTGCTTTCTTTTGCCACCGTCGTTCTATTTCTGTTCGCGGGTCTTTGCACTTCGTTATCTTCTGTACTTCTTTCTCTTCTCTTCCTCCAAGCACTGCCACTCATTATTGTTGTTGCTGTTATTACTTGCATTTTCCCTACCACCGAGAAATTCCTTCGCCTCTTTCAGTGAACTTGGGCCGAACAGGTGAAGTTTTCTTGACAGAGGTCGCAACCTCGCCCGGCTACCGCCCCCCCCCCCCCCCCACCACCGCCCGTCCACCACGCCGGGATCTTCATGCCGTATTTAACACAGTCAAAAACCGCAGCCAGCAGGGGTTAAAGAGGAGAAAATAAAAGTTCTTTTCTGTCCTCCCCCCCCCCAGCCTCTTTTCTTGCCATTGAGCCGCCTCTGAAGAAGTTGCAATTTAGAATTGCGCCCCATCCAGTCTGCAACGCGGGGGGTGGGGGTGGGGGAGAAAGAGGGAGGGGATGGGTTTTTTCTCCCTTTCACCCTGTAGCCCCGGACGGAGAGAGGGGGAGAACGTAGTTCCAGTTTGCTCCTGTTGGGCTCTCCCCTTCTTCCCCCCCTTCTACGAGAGGAAAGAAAGAAGGAAGGAAGGAAGGAAGGAAGGAAGGAAGGAAGGAAGGAAGGAAGGAGGGAAGGAAGCTACTCGCCCAGGACGCCCGGTTTTTCTTAATACCCTGTTGTATGAGTGCGTCTGCGAACCTCGCCCCCTTTTCTTTCGCTTCCTGACTCTCTCTGCACACCTTAAATGCAGGTTTCTTTTGTGAAATAAATCCAGTAGGGCCCCTTCCCTCAAATTCGCGGCAACCTTGGGCTTGTACGTTTGCACGCCGCCTTGGAAGAGGTGGCAAAAGGCGGCACACACCAATTCAGCAAAGAAACCTTATCTCTCTCCCTCCCTCCCTCCCTCCTTCCCTCTCTCTCTCCCTCTCTCTTTCTCCTTCTCCCTCTCCCTCCCCTTCTCTCCCTCCCTCCCCCCTCTCTCCCTCTCCCCCCCCTCTCTCTCCCTCCCTCCCTCCCTTCCTCCCTCCTTCCCTCTCTGTCCCTCTCTCTTTCTCCTACTCCCTCCCCCTCTCTCCCTCCCCCTCTCTCCTCCTTCTCTCTCTCCCTCCCTCTTCCTCTCCTTCCCCCCCTCTCTGTCCTTCTCCTTCTCCCTCTCCCTCCCTCTCTCCCTCCCTCTCCCTTCCTCCCCCTCTCTCCTTCTCCCTCTCTCTCTCCCTCCCTCTTCCTCCCCTTCCCCCCTTTCTGTCCTTCTCCTTCTCCCTCTTCCTCCCTCTCTCTCCTTCTCCCTCTCTCTCTCCCTCTCCCTCTCTCCTTCTCCCTCTCTCTCTCCCTCTCCCTCCCTCCCTCTCTTTCTCCCTCCCTCCCTCTCTCCCACACACTCTATCAGAGGTGTGTACATACCAGTCTGCGATCTCCAGAAGCTGCCTCTGATCTCCCACAAATCTAACCTGCCCGGCGCTGAAAAAAGATGCACCAATTCTCCGGATCGCGGCCCCCCACGCTGCGCAGGCCTCCAAAAAGGACGCGTCGGTGGGGGAAGGTGGCAACCAGGGACCCACACGCGCGGTAGTCCTAGCCCTCCCAACTCAGCCCCACCGGCCTTCCGCGGGCTTCCTCGCTTGGAAACGTGCCGGGAAAGGGGTCCGTTAAGCCTCCGCGGACTTTCCCAGTTCTGGGTGGAGCGTTTTACTCGCGGGTGGCTGTCCTTTCTTAATCCGCCCCCCCCCCAACCCCACATCGCGCGCACCACTATTAATGCAAAGTTATCACGGAGCTCTCCGATGGCGGCTGGGATTGATTGATTGATTGGTTTTATTTATTTATTTATTTATTTATTTATTTCGCACAGGCTTGGTTAAGCGTGCTGGCTGAGAAGGAGAGATTTATGGCAAAGCCTTCGCTGCCTCGGCTTTGGGCTTCCCAACTCAGCGCGCCTTTTCTCTGCCTTTGGTTCCCCGTTTGCTTCATTCAGCCGAGGGTGGGGGGGGTGTACGCGGGCGGGAAAGTGTGATAGTAAACTCATCCCTTGAGGACGGCGAGCGGGGGCAATGTGAGGAGGGTGGGGGGTAGAGAGAAAGTCCCAGGGAAACGACCGGATTTTTTAAAAAAAACAAAAAAATAGAACGCGTTGCAAAAAAACAGCGAATCGATTTTATAGATTCCATAGATTGGCTCTCGATATATATATATATTTAAATCCCTTCTTCTTCTTCTAAATAAAGACTTAAAGGACAAACAGTGTCTCGTCCGGAGCCCACGAAAAATAAGTCGCCGAGGATTCTTGCAACAGTTACGCTGTTCGCCCTTGGAAAAGGAAATCTCTCCCGCCCACCACCGCCGTCTCTCTCTCTCTCTCTCTCTCTCTCTCTCTCTCTCTCTCTCTCTCTCTCTCTCTCTCTCTCTCTGTATATCTCTCTGTATCTCTTTCTCTCTGTATCTCTCTCTCTCTGTGTATCTTTTTCTCTCAACTCTTTCTTTCTCTCCCACTCTCTCTGTATCTCTTTCTCTCAACTCTTTCTTTCTCTCCCTCTCTCTCTCTCTCTAATCTCTCACTGTATCTCTCTCTTTTTCCCTCTCTCTCTTTCCCTCTCCTCTCCCCCCCCCTTCTCTCTTCTCTCGCCTTGAGACGGGGTCGGCCTATTGAATGAGGTCCTTTTATTCCGCATGGGGCAACGCATTCGCGATTCTGGCCTCCCTTTTATGCCCCTCTCTATGGAAACCCGGATCAGGGGGCGAACTATGCGAGGCTGAATAGAAGAGACCCGCAGAAAAGGGCGCCCGAGTACAGCATCTGTTACACTCGGGAAGTTAGACTGACAGGGTAAAGCTAAAGAGACCCACTCGAGCAGCTTTAGATGCAAAGGGGGGAAAAGAAAAAAAAGAAGAAGAAAAAAAAACGGGGAGGGAGAATTCAGCTCCAGGCAGATAGGGTGGGCGTGTGTGCGTGCCTGTGTGTGTGTGTGCGCGCGCGTGTGGGCATGGGTGTGTGTGTGTTGAAATCTGGGGAACTGAAAGTAGGAAAGGGCAAAGAACACACATACAGAGAGACAAATAAATCGCCTAGAGATTTTGCGCCTAGGTTTGAAAAAAGAAGATAGGGTGGCGATTTGGCTTGGGGGGGGGAAATGGGATTATCGGGGGGGGGGGGTGCTTGCCTTTGCTTGAATACTCAAGGCCTCTTCTGGAGAGCAGGGCCCGATTCTTACTATTTGCACCCAAGCCCATCAGCTCGTTCCGAGCGGATTTGAGACTTGGAAGATTAAGGCGGCTTCGGTTGTCGCTGCTTCTTGGGCCGAGAGACAATCTAAAGGGACGAAAGTCCACTCCGAAGTTCTAAGGAAGAGCTTCTCCCTCTCCTCCCCTCTCTCTATTCTCTCTCACCCCTGCGATCCTTCAACCCTTCCAAGCGACCCGTCGGACAGGCCTCGGGGCGCGCGGGCCGTTTGAGCCGAAACGAAGCGCCCAATCCCGGTCGGTCACCGGGGGATCGGGACTCGGGAGGCTGATTTGGGCCAAGCCCGGGTAACTTCGAGCCGGGGAGGGTATAGTGGGGGAAGGATAGCGAGAACGACCCGCGCCGTCTTTGCGCTCGATCCGTGGAGGGCAAGGTCGGCTTTTTAAGACCCTGTAGATTTCTGTTTTTAACAACTTTGCGACTGGAGGAGGAGTGGGGGGGGGACCCTGGGGGCCGAAGGGCTCTCGAGGAGCTACGCTCCTATTTCTAAGCAGGGCGACGGCTTGGTTCCTGCCTGAGCCCGACCTTCGGCGGAAATGGTTGGGAAGAGAGCGGGGCTCCATTGGCAATGCCAGGCCGGATAGGATCCCTTTCAGTCTTCCTGTCGGCTTTCTCACCCACCCCCCAAAAAACCTCCATTCTTGGATAGGCGCGTTTTCCTCCCACCCCAAAGGAAAGGCAGCCCTATTTTGGGAAGGTGGATCCCCACCACCACACGCGCGGACACCAACCACTTCAGCCGGTTTTCTCTGCCCACCTCCCCCTTTTACGGATTCTAGTGGGGCCGTGGGAACGTAGAACAGGATTTTTCCCCACGTCTGCCGTGAAAAAGCCTCGCGTGCAACAGCTGCAGGTGGATCCCGAATGCAAACCCACGACCGCGTTAGTGCGAATTGACCAAAGCAAAAAATCAAGTTTGGCCAAAGCGAAATCTATCTATCTATCTATCTATCTATCTATCTATCTATCTATCTATCTATCTATCTATCTATCTATCGCCCGTCTATCACCCATCTGTCTATCCTTCTATTCGTCTATATCGCCTGTCGGTCTAATGTCCTTTTACTGCAAACTTCGAATCCAAACTAAAATCAACCACCTGCCTTTTTATCTCCAGAAACACCTGTCCGCTGACCTCGTCTCTGAAACGTGGCCAAGAAATTGTATTAGTCTGTTATTTTGCCCCAAGTTTAAAACAATAAACCAATAGGGAACGAAAAGAGAGCGTTCAGATTAAACACATACACAAACACACAAAGGGGGGGGGGGAGAGAAAGGAGGATTGGGGGGGCAAAAGAAGCTCACCTTGTTTAGGGCGATATTTTCATTTTCTCGAATTTTACTCCAGATCTGTCTTCCTGGAGAACTTACTGCCTTAATGACTTTGGGGTAGCTGCTAGCCTTCTTTTATTTCTGCTAAATATATGAAAATGTATGCAAATTTAAATCAAGCTTAACCTGGGAGCTCCTGTAATATATTTAATGGAATTTCAAACCAATAAGAGAACTGTGATGCAGCGTTCTGTAAGTGCAAATATAATTACGCAGCAAGGTTACCTCGGAATTATGCAATGAAAGGTCATTCAAAATAATAATACCAAAAAAAAAAAAAAGTCAGAGATTTCTTTAGCTTCTCTTTCTCCCCCCTCCCCCCCCCTTACCTCCCTCCTCACAAAGCATTAAGGTTTAATTTTTCTCAGCTGGAGCACCGCAACAGATCGCAATTTCTGTTCCTTTGCAGAATGTTTGAATGGGGGGAAAACACAAGGCACAATGTCATTTTTATTATTTTATTATATTTGTTAATCGCACTGTCAGCCAGATGTTTAGACTGTTTTTTTTTTTTTTTTGGCATTTTTATCCACCTACCGAGTCCTTGCCAAGGACCTGGGATAGGCAGACGTTTTTCCGGATGGTAGGTGGAGGATGTAAGCTGTTGCAGGGAAAACTGCCCTTTTGCAATTGACTGGTGGTAATTTTGTCAAGGCCGGTGGTATTCAAGTGATGTTCCAGATGTTTTAGAATTGTACCCAGAGCTGCTGCTATTACTATTACTATTATTATTATTATTATTATTATTATTATTATTATTATTATTATTATTATTATTATTATTATTATTATTATTATACCTTTAGTGAGATTCACAGCCTTTGAGGCTGGTTAATAGATTATTATTATTAGTAGTAGTAGTAGTAGTAGTAGTAGTAGTAGTAGTAGTAGTGTTACTACTAAGATTACTACCGGTAATCTTCTTCTGCCTTTTTTTTTTTTTTTTTTGCAGATTTTGTTCCTGACCTTTCGACTTATGCAAAATTGGACATTTGGTGCAAAGCCACATTTGGAGAGCAGAAAAGAACGGAAGATCGCAGGTTTTTCGGTCGAAGTTGGAAAGGAATCCGGTGAGTGGCTACTTTTCGGACGGTTTCCATTGGCCAGTTCCTCCGTGCGCAGGGCGGGCGGGCGCGCAGGGGGTTGCGCCGTATTTGGAATGACCCCGACAAAACAAAAAGGCGCGATAACCGCTCGCGTGTAATCCTAGACCGGGGGTGAGGGGGGGGGACTCTCGGTGCGCGCAAAGCAATCTTGCGCCGGCCGCTTTTCCCAGATAGGTGGGCTTTTTCTTTGAAAGTTGGAAAAAGGTGTGGGGCGGCGGGGGAGAGGGGTAGGAAAGCTCGCTGCCCCACTTGAAGCGGGGTGGTGGGTGGGTGGAGGCGGGATGGAGAGGACCCAGCTTCCATCGGGAGCAAACTTTTATCTCCCCTTGTCACCCCCACCCCCCCAAAAAATGAAAGAAACGGTTTGTATTTGAAGCAGAGGGAGAAGTTGGCTCCGGATTACTCAGCCAACCCTTCTCAACTACTGTCTTTGGTGCCTTTTCCCTCCCTTGGCAGGAGTGGGCAACGCACTCCGATTCCCACGAGCTAGGAATCTGTGTAAGGCACGCAAGGCTCTCCCACCCCCCCCCTCTCTCCTCCTTCTCTCCTCCTCCTTTCTTGGTAAGGCACAACTTTGCAAACTTCCTGAGTGCCTGGTTATTCGGGGACGCGTTTTTTCTTTTTTTTTAAAAAATCTTTGCTAGACCACCAGCCCACCCACCCCCCATTTTTTCACCCAACCTGTTGGCTTTGCAAGAGTAAATCCCGCCCCGTAGAGTAAACCCACCGGGGGTCTATCCTTTGCTGACACCCCCACCCCTGCCTAGACCTAGACTTCAAGCCATTGAGAAGGGTCTCCCTTTCAGCTTGGCAAAGGAGGCGCTGGCGCTCTCGGGAGCAGGTATTTAACCTCTCCACGCGCCCCCTCCCCACCCAGCCCAGCACGTCCCGGGGAAGGAGAGGCAGGGAGGGGAGAGAAGACCCCCGCGCGCCTTTTTTTTTTTTTTTGCCCTGACTCAATGGCTGCGAATTCAAACCGGGCTCCGAGCCCTCCTCTCCTCTCCTTCCTCCACTCCCACTCCCCTCTTTCCAAGAAGAGCCAGCTGGCCAAGCAAGGGTTAACCCCACCGACGACCCTCGGGCAGCCCTCGGGCGCCAGCCAATGAAGAGGCCGGACGGAGGCACTTCCTGCCGGTCGACTCCCTCGTTTTAACCCTTCGCCCGCCAGTGCTCCTTCGGGTCCCCCCTCCTTTTTTCCCCCTCCTCTTTCTTTCTTTCTTTTTTCTTTTTTTTTTCCCTGGGAGGCGGGCGGAGGAGGAGGGAAGGGGGGGGAGCCTGGCGTGGAGCCAACCTCTTCGGCGCTCCATCATTGGCCACGGCTTCCCTTTCCCGGCGGGAAGAGCCTGTCGGATTGGGCGCCGGTAACGCCGGTCAGAGAGCGCTGGCTGAGTCGGCTTTCTCTTTCGGCTGGGTAAACTGTCAAAGGCTCGAGCGAGCGGCCGCTTCGCCACATCCTAGGCGGGGAGGGGGAGGGGGGGAGAGAGAGACCCGGAGCCAGCCTAGCCTAGCCTAGCCTAGCCAAAGCCTGAAGCCCGAAGCCACGCAAAACGAAGCGCGAGAGCCCAAGGATGGCTACGGCGGCCACCAACCCTTACAGCATCCTCAACTCCGGCGCTTTGGTCCATGCGGATTCGGTGGCGATGCAGCAAGGCGGCCCGTTCCGCAACCCGCAGAAACTTCTGCAAAGTGACTATTTGCAAGGGGTGGCCGGCAACGGGCATCCGCTGGGCCATCACTGGGTCACCAGCTTGAGCGACGCGGGGCCCTGGGCGGCGGCTCTGAGCGGCGGTGGCGGCGGAGGAGGTGGTGGTGGTGGAGGAGGAGGAGGAGGTGGTGGTGGTGGAAGCTCCCTGGACCAGCCCGACGTGAAACCCGGGCGAGAAGACTTGCAGCTGGGCGCCATCCTGCACCACCGCTCGCCCCATCACGTCAGCCATCACTCCCCGCACCATGCCAGCCACCCCAACGCTTGGGGTGCCACCCCGGCTCACGGTTCGGCTTTACCGGTCAGCGGAGGCCAACCCCCGCCGCCTCCGCCGCCGCTCAACGTTTACTCGCAGGCCGGCTTCACCGTCAGCGGCATGCTGGACCACGGCGGGGGTTTAACGCCTCCACCCGCCGCTGCGCCTCCTCCTCCTCCTCCTCCTCTTCCTCCTCCGGGGCTTCACCCGGTGCTGCGGGACTCCCCGGCGGAGCCCACCGAGTTGGCTTCCCATCACTGCCCGGAGCATTCGGACGAAGAGACGCCCACCTCGGACGAGCTGGAGCAGTTCGCCAAGCAGTTTAAGCAACGCCGGATCAAGCTGGGCTTCACCCAGGCCGACGTGGGGCTGGCGCTGGGCACCCTCTACGGCAACGTCTTCTCCCAGACCACCATCTGCCGGTTCGAGGCCCTCCAGCTGAGCTTCAAGAACATGTGCAAGCTGAAGCCGCTGCTGAACAAGTGGCTGGAGGAGGCCGACTCGTCCACCGGCAGCCCCACCAGCATCGACAAGATCGCGGCGCAGGGCCGCAAGCGCAAGAAGCGGACTTCCATCGAGGTCAGCGTCAAGGGGGTCTTGGAGACCCACTTCTTGAAATGCCCCAAGCCGGCCGCTCAGGAGATCTCCTCGCTGGCCGACAGCCTGCAGCTGGAGAAGGAGGTGGTGCGCGTCTGGTTCTGCAACCGGCGGCAGAAAGAGAAGCGCATGACGCCGCCGGGCGAGCCGCCGCAACCCCACGAAGTCTACGCGCACGGCGGCAAAACGGACGCCTCGTGTCACGACCTTTGACTATGACCCACCCGCTCAGGACCCGGGGAACGGCGCACCCAGCCGGACGGGCGCGCGGGCGGGCGGGCGGGGGTTGACCTCACGGCGTTGTCCCTTCCCTTCCCTTCCCTTCCCTTCCCTTCCCTTCCTTCCTTCCTCACTCGCTCACTCCCTTCTATTCTTCCTTCCTTCCTTCCTTCCCTCCTTTCTATTCTTCTTTCCTTCCTTCCTCACTCACTCACTCACTCCCTTCTGTTCTTCCTTCCTTTCCTCCTTTCTATTCTTCCTTCCTTCCCTCATTCACGCTTTCTGTTTTTCCTTTCTGTTTTTCCTTCCTTTCCTCCTTTCTATTTCTTTCTTCCTTCCCTCCTTTCTATTCTTCCTTCCTTCCCTCCTTTCTCTTCTTCTTCCTTCTTTCCCTCCATTCCTCCCTTCTTTCTATTTTTCCTTTCTGTTTTTCCTTCCTTTCCTCCTTGCTATTAATTCCTTCCCTCCTTTCTATTCTTCCTTCCCTCCCTCCTTTCTATTCTTCCTTCCCTCCCTCCTTTCTGTTTTTCCTTCCTTTCCTCCGTTCTGTTTCTTCCTTCCCTCCTTTCTCTTCTTCCTTCCTTCCCTCTTTTCTATTCTTCCTTCCCTCCCTCCTTTCTATTTTTCCTTTCTGTTTTTCCTTCCTTTCCTCATTTCTATTTCTTCCTTCCCTCCTTTCTACAATTCCTTCCTCCTTTCTATTTTTCCTTCTTTCCTTCCTTCCTTCCTTCCTTCCTTCCTTCCTTCCTATTCTTCCGTCCTTCCTTTCTATTCTTCCTTCCCTCCTTTCTATTCTTCCCTCCTTCCCTCCTTTCTATTTTTCTTTCCTTCCTTCCTTCCTTCCTTTCTATTCCTTCCCTCCTTCCCGCCAGGATTTTCAGCAGCATCTTCCACGATATAGACTACACCACCACCTCCTGAAGAAAGGAAGAAAAAAAAAGAGACACTGTTCTTCTTTCTTGCCGTCGCATCTTCACAAGCCCAGCAACAGAAAAGCGGTAGGAAAAGGGGGGGGAGGGCGTGGGAAGCCAGCGAGCTCTCCCCCACCCACCCACCGGTCTTTCCCCCACCCCCACCCCGCTATAATGTAATTTTTTGCCCCTCTCCCAGCGCCGATTATCTGTGCTTAAATGGCAAAGCTTCCCCCCTCGCCCCATCGCCGATAGAAAAGGGGAAATCGTGATCTCTATATCCGAGAAAGAAAGAAAGAAAGAAAGAAAGAAAGAAAGAAAGAAAGAAAGAAAGAAAGAAAGAAAGAAAGAAAGAAAGAGACAAGACAAGACGTGCCTACGAATAACCTTTCAGAGCCTTGGTCCGATCCGGTGTATTTCAGGTGACGAATCTCGTTTTAAGACAGACTTTTTTTTAAGAAAAAAAAAAGCTTGGCTGGACTTTGCTCGTTGCTAAAAAAAAAATGACCCTTCGCTCTGGCGGCCTTCTGAAGGTCCGCGAAGGGTGTCCTCCATCTAGGATCCCGCGTTTGCTTCCCATTGACCGGCCTTTCCTTTCTCCTCCGCCCCGCTTCCCCCCCCACCCCCACAGATCCCTCCCCGTGGAGAAAAAGTGGAGTCCGGAATTTCCCCATTCCTCAGCAGGAGGAAAACCAAACTGGAGCTCTTGTGGATTTTTTTTTTTTAATTATTATAATATATATATTTTTTACCCCAAAGACCGAAACGCGAAGCGACTCCGGCGTGTTTTGTTGCCTTTCCCTTCTGGCTGAGCCACGTTCCGAATTGTACAATGTCAAAACGGACATTTTCTAAAGGGAGGGGGAAACCCTCCTCCTCCTCCCTCGGCTTCGCTCGCAGTCTCCTTTTCTGCTTTTGGCCCTCTCGACACAGATTTATTTAATAATAATAATAATTCCAAAAGGCCAGGATCCTCCTAAGATGGAAAGCCAGCTTTTCTTGGTCTTTTTTTTTTTTTTTTAATGGCTCTTCGACTGGATCCCTCCCTGACCGGCACCTGAAGCTTACGGTCTGTACTTTAAACCCTTTTCCCGTTCTCCAATTCGGATCTTTCGCTTCGGAATAACTCCTTGTTGCCTGCTTTGCATTTCGGGAGCCGGAGGGAATACGGCTGGGGTTGAAAATTATGGAAATAAAGATGAGCCAGAGACGGAAAGTCCAAGAGAATCAGGAAAAAATTGGGGCGTGGGGGAAGGGGGGAAATAGATTCCCCAATCCGGGATCGTTTGATTAACTGTTGGGGAGGGGGGAAATGTCTTATGTGATCCAAAAGGATTTTGTTCAATTGTTAGGGTTAAAATCCTGGGCCTCCCCGAGGAAAGGAATTGAGCAGAGATCGTTTGGCTGAGAAATGTCTTTCTTTAAAGAAAAGAATGAATCTGGGTTCTGCGGGATTGGTCGATATAATTTTATGGGTGCGTTTACAAAAGCGTGGTTAGGAGAGTTTGCATGCACATCCTCAGACCTCTGGTGTATTGTCTGCCGTCTCTACCTACACGGAACCACCAGATGTGTGTGTGTGCAGGTGCGTGTAAGAGATAGACACACACATATCCCTTGTTACCGGCAAAGCAGAACCACACAGAGGTTTGAATCTCCCGTGTATTGTTTTTCCACGTGCATGGCAAAGTAGACGAGAGACGCGCTGCCAGTCTGGGAATCTGGGAGCGATCCTAAAATCCAGAAAATGCTCCCCCCCCCTTCCGCGCCCCTCGGATGGGCCTTTTTAAATTTAATTTTTTTTTAAAAAAAGTTCCCCCGACCTTAATTTCCCTTTTTAGAAATCCATTCCTCACAAGGATGGATTGTCCAAATTCATTTTTCCCACTTTTTCTGTGCGCGAGGCTATTTTATTTTTATTTTCTTTATATTGTGTCTCCTCTCACGACCCACAGAAATGCTCCACGGGAATTCTGAATATGCTTTTAAAGACTCAGCAGGGAAGAAATCCCTGCTATCTTTCTGCCAACTTTATATTAAATAATTATTAAAAAGAACAAAAAAAAAAACCACCCTTGTACAGTTTTGTATATTCTAAACGTTTTTTGGGAAGTTATTAATTTAAAAGGGAAAAAAAATCATTTAGATTATTCATTTAGTAACTGAGGTATAATAAACGCTATTTTCATTAAAGGTTGCTTTTTCAACTATTTTATTCCAAATTGCCTATTGCAATTGCCGACAATTATTTATTTTCAATAAATTCCACATTATGTTTAAAAAAAAGTAATAAAAATCAATAAAAAAAAATAAGAATACCCCGAAGCGATTGTCTGTCGTGGAGGGAAGGAAGGCTTAAAACAAAATAAATTCAACAACAGCAACAACAAAAAGAGAGATTCGCTTGTGATGTTTGATTGTCAACCACTTTTAGTCAAGGGGTTTATATTGATGCAATATTTTATTGTTGTAAAGACATACACACACACAAAAAAAGATACAAATAAAAACATTTTTACAAAGTAACCAAAAAAGTTGCATAATTTTTTTTTGTGCGGAGGCCAAATCCAGCATCTTTCACCATAGTCTTTTATTAGTAGTATTGCAATCTACAATTCCATTCCCAGTCTAAGGCGGGTAGAGGCCTAATAATTCACGTCCTAACCAAGGATCTGAGAATTATTAAGGTAGAATTGTGGTTACAATTAGGGGAAAGCTTGTTTTTGCTTGGTTTTTAAATGGAGGTGTCTGCTGGTATGAAATTTCTCAAACCCTTTGTTTTTTTTTCTTATTATATTCAACCGAATATAATACAAAAGCAAATATGTATGTATGTATGTATGTATGTATATATATATACACACACACACATAAAAGCATATATATATATATATAAAAGCATATATGCCTGTCAAAAAAATCCTCTGTTTCCCCCCCCTCCCCTTTAAATCACCTGTCCAGAGAGAAGAACTGAATCTCTTCAAAGTAAAAAAGATTCCGGTTAAGGAAAACTAAATTTCTGAAGGGGTTTATGGTTTGAAGGTGTTTGTGGTTTATATATATATTTCTTGTTGTTGCTGCTGGAGGAAATCAAATAAAGAAAGGAAGAGAGGACTGTTCTGGGCTGTTCTGGGTTGTTTTCTCGAGTTTTTCCCTAGACAATTTCATAGATAGGAAGGAGAAAATTATATATGAATTATATGTAAATACAAATTGTATACTGTATATGTATTATATGTAAATACAAATTGTATATGTATATGTATTATATGTAAATACATACGATGCACATACATATTCAAAATATGAATCTGCACCATGTGTGTGTGTGTGTGTGTGTGTGTGTGTGTGTGTGTGTGTGTATAAAATCTGTCTTCTTAAGTTTTCGCGGATGTGTATATGCAAAAAATTTAAACACCCGAGATTTTAATTTTTTGCATACATACATATATATATATATATATATGCAAAATACATATACATACATATATACATACATACATACATACACACACACACACATATACCGGTATATCTATATACAGTATATGTATATATAAAATTATACGCATGCAGCAGAATTAGGCTAGGTGAAGAGAGAGGCTGGTTTTAAACACCAACCTGGCCAGAACATCTGCTGGGAAGGCGAATCCGCGCCTCTCTCGCCCAGCTCTGAAGAGTCGCCCCCTCCCCTCGATTTCTTTTTCGACCACCCGTTCGCAGTTGACAAAGCAAGGAGGAACGCGAAAGCTTTACTTTTCTTTCTTTTCTTTTCTTTCTTTCTTTTTTTTTTTATCGTCCGGCTGGCTGGCTGGGTATTTTCTGCGCGCGCTCGGGCGCCCCCCCCCTCCCCAATCTTCTCCTCCCCTCCCCCCCCTTTCTCTCTCATTCTTTTTTCTCTGTCTCCCGCGCGCGCGCGCGCGCTCGTGTGCGGGGAGGCTATTCCCTGCCCCGCACTCTGCCTTGCAAAGAGATATAATTCAAAACAGGGGAGCAGTCTGGAAAGGCAAGGGAGGGGATGGGGGGGGGAGGTGGGAGGTGGGGGTGAAAAGGCTGAAGCCGCGGCGTCGCCTTTGTGAAGGCAGAGAGGCATGCATCGGTTTGGGTTGTGTTAGGTTGCACGTGTATGGTTTGCGGATTGGTGTTTTTTTTATATTATTATTATTATTATTATTATTATTATTATTATTATTATTATTATTATTATTATTATTATTATTATTTAATCTTTAGTGAGATTCACAGCCTTTGAGGCTGGTTAATAGCTCAGCAGCTCAAGTCTAACCAAGGACCTAGGAACTGTTGTTGTTGTTATTATTATTATTATTATTATTATTATTATTATTATTGGTTAATCTTTAGTGAGATTCACAGCCTTTGAGGCTGGTTAATAGCTCAGCAGCTCAAGTCTAACCAAGGACCTAGGAACTGTTGTTGTTATTATTATTATTATTATTATTATTATTATTATTATTGGTTAATCTTTAGTGAGATTCACAGCCTTTGAGGCTGGTTAATAGCTCAGCAGCTCAAGTCTAACCAAGGACCTAGGAACTGTTGTTGTTGTTATTATTATTATTATTATTATTATTATTATTATTATTATTATTATTATTATTATTATTAGGTGGGGGGCGATGGGAAGGTTGCGTAGGATTTGTAAGTGGGGTGATGGAGAAGGAGAAAGGATATTCTGCAAAAAAGCCGGGTCGAGTGAATTGCAAAGGATCCCGGGGACTCTTGGTGTGGTCCTTGTGCTTGGCTGACCTGCAAAGCAGCACATCCCAATGCGCAAAGTAACTCTCTCGGGGCCTTTGTTGTTTTTCTCCTCCATCCAGCCAATGGATCGGTGGGGCAGAGGAGGTGGCCTGGAAGGGAAAGGAGCTGGGCCTAAGGCAGAGAGACAGAGAGGGAGGGAGGGAGAGGGAGAGGGAGAGGGAGGGAGGGAGGGAGGGAGAGGGAGAGAGTGGCGTTGAGTCAGGCCTGGTGTGCAGCAGATCGCTCCCCCTCCTCTTCCCATTGGCTCCCCTTGTTCTAGAAAGTTCACCCCACTCGCTCTGGATCCCTGGAAATCCCTCACCTCTTTTCCCTTACTGTTCCCCAAACTCAAGATCTCTAAGAGATAATGCCCTGGAGATAATTTGGGGAAGGGACCCACCTCCTGTCATCTTCCCATCTCCTTGCCTTCTCAGGTGCTGGCCTTGGCCTCTGGCTGGTGCAAACCTCAACTCTTACCCCTTCCTCTTTTAACTGAAATGCCCACCCCCACCCCCAATAGCTCTTGAATTGCTAGATCGGAAGCTGTAAGGTGTAGTTGTTTGCTTGTTGTTGTTGACTTTGGTGGCAGCCAGGTCTGTCTCTATCCCAGCCCAGCTACATTCCAGAGTGCTTCCTGATTTTGATTTCAGGGAAGCATTAAAATATGGATGGAGGCAGCAGTTCTGAGAGAGAGAGAGAGAGAGAGAGAGAGAGAGAGAGAGAGAGAGAGAGAGAGAGAGGGAGAGAGAGGGAGGGAGAGCGAGAAATACACAGAGAGAAAAAGAGAGAGAGAGAAAGAGAAAAACAGAGAGAGAGAAAAACAGAGAGAGAGAAATAGAAAGAAAAAAACAGAGAGAGAGAAAGAGAGAGAAAAAAAACAGAGAGAAAAACAAAAAGAGAAAAACAGAGAGAGAGAGAGAGAAACAGAAACAGAGAGAGAGAAAAACACACAGAGAGAAATAGAAAGAAAAAAACACAGAGAGAGAAAAACAGAGAGAGAAAAACACAGAGAGAGAAATAGAAAGAAAAAAACAGAGAGAAAAACACACAGAGAAAAACACACAGAGAAATAGAAAGAAAAAAACAGAGAGAAAGAGAGAGAGAGAGAAAAAAACAGAGAGAAAGAGAAAAACAGAGAGAGAGAAAGAGAGAGAGAAAACACACAGAGAGAAATAGAAAGAAAAAAACAGAGAGAGAGAAAGAGAGAGAGAGAAAAACAGAGAGAGAAAAACACACAGAGAAATAGAAAGAAAAAAACGAGAGAGAGAAAGAGAGAGAGAGAAAGAGAGAGAAAAACACAGAGAGAGAAAAACACACAGAGAGAAATAGAAAGAAAAAAAGATAGAGAGAAAGAGAGAGAGAGAGAGAGAGAGAGAGAGAGAGAGAGGGAGAGGGAGAGAGACTGCAGAAAAACAACAGTTAATCATATGTAATGGGATTCAATACAGCCCCAGTTCCTCCTCCTTTTCTTCCTGAGCCAGAGATGTTTGTGCTTGGAGGAGAAAAATAAACCTCACAGACAGCGAACTAAGCCAGAATATAAGATCATCCATCCATGAGCTCAAAAAAATTAATCTAGACAGAAGCGAAGGGGGGAGGGGGCGAGAGGGGAAGCCTTGCTGAATATTTATTTTAATAGCAAGATAAATGATCTGTGGGCATGCATGTGCTCCTTGCTGGCTCCTCAAGGTTCTTTATATATTATTTAAAGAGAGAGATTCCTATAAAAGCATCTTTTTAAAAAAAGGAAAAGAAAGAAGGTGGGGGGGAGAAATATGACAGAGAATTAGAAGGAGAATGTAGATGGTGTACCTGCAGGGAAAGGCTTGTCGTGAATATTAGGCTGAGTGCAATGTTTTGTTTTATTTTTTAATGCTTAATAATCATATTCTTCGGTTATAATGTGAATAAGCTTTAAATAATGAACAAAAGCTAAGAGCATAGTTGCTTTATTGGGCCATCTTGTTATCAAAGCGTGTTTATTTTTCACATAGGCATCCTAAGCTTTGACTGTTGTCTCCAGCCAACTTGGAAGGAAAAAAGGAAGGCTGATGAACCAGAGATGCTTTGCGGCTTCAAAAATTAGGAATATGGCTGGGTTCACCCACATTTTCATGTCGGGTTTGCTGGGTTGGGTAAATCCAGCCATCGTGGTTTGCCAACCTGGTTTCTGGTGGGCATCATGCAAAATCAGCCAAGCAAGCGTGGTTCACTGAGCTAGCCCTGGCTGAGTAAATCTGGCTTAATATAAGGTATGAAACCAACCAAGAGATAATAGATTGGGGAGCTTTCCATACGGCAGGGTGTGGGCCATCTGCGTGGCCAAACTTTTTCGGAAAGTCCCAAATTCTTTCCCTTGCTTGTTCTCCAATTGTCCTCCACTTACGACTAGGGGTGGGCTACTGCCAGTTCGGTGTGCCCAGAACCGAAAATGTGAGCGCACGCATGGCATCGATAAACCGGCGATTATATAGGACATGATAGCACCAGGGCAGGTGGGAGTAGCCAGCCCTGGTTAGAACTACCCGTTTTCCCGAACCGGTCTGAGCCGGCTGTAGCCCACCACTGCTTATGACCACAACTGAACCCAAAATTTTTTTGTTGCTAGGAGAGAAATTTGTTAAGTGAATGTTGGCCTTTCTTGCCACCGTTGTTCAGTGAATCGCTGCGGTTGTTAAGTTAGTAACCCGGTTGTTAAGTGAATCTGGCTTCCCTGTAGACTTGGCTTGTCAGAAGGAGATCAAGATGCTGCAACCATCATAAGCCAGTTGCCAAGCGTCTGAATTTTAATCACGTGACCACGGGGAATGCTGCAGTGGTCGTAAGTGTGGAAAATGGTCATAAGTCACTTTTTTTCAGTGCCATTGTAACTTTGCATGGTCACTAAATGAACTGTTCTATGTTGAGGACTGCTTGTAAAAAATCTCAGGTGAAAGGAAAGATCATTTTCCTCTGACCTGAAGAATCAGCCGGCATCAGTCTGGATGGACACCTCACCTGGCCAAGGTAGGTCAGGATGATAACTATACCAACATGTAAACCACATATGATTCATATTCATATCAAACTGCATATGACTCTGCTTGAGCACCAGGTTGGAAGAGAAGACCTCCAAGGTCCCTTCCAGATCTATTCCGATTGATTGATTGATTGATTGATTGATTGATTGATTGATTGATATCAGATTAAAGATTGAGGGAACCTGTCTGGACAGATTGCTTTAGATACTCCAAAAACTTATTTTCCAATCAGCTCTTCTTGTTTTACTTTGTTGTGTTCAGAATTGGAGGCTGGTATTTGGTAATTGATATTATTGGAGAATGGCTGCATGAATCTATAGTAGCCCAAACAGAGAAAAAAATCTGATAACACCTTTCCAAACTAACACATTTTATTAAAAGGTATAAGATCTCGTGAGCTAAATCTGTAGCTCATGAGAATTTACGTCTTCTAATCAAATGCCTTGGTCAGAAAAAAAAAATCTTACAGGAATCCATTAATATTTTATAGAAAATATAATTCCAAAGCTTTCGTCAAGGTATCCCATGGATTATGAATGTCTGCACTGATGATCTTCAGGAAGTTTTGTATTTCATAATCCTAGAATCATAGTTCTATACCAACATTCTCAACTTTTGTCACTGCTAAGATGTTTGGACTTCAGCTCCCAGAATTCCCCAAACAGCATCCTGGCTGGGGAATTCTGGGAGTAGAAGTCCAAACATCTTAGCATTGTCAAGGCTAAGAAATATTGTTCTATGCCGTGGAAAAGTGGCAGGCAAGGGAAGGATCATTTAATGGGAACTATCTAGTTATAGCAGCCAGCTCATCCTGGCTGCAGAATCTGGCTTGGCAAGTTCAATTTTCAAAAGCTTAAATGGACTATTTAAACTAGCTGATTGGTTTTCTCTTAATATATGCAGATGATATGTATGGAAAATTAATTAATTATACACACACACACACACACACACACACACACACACACACACAGAGGTAACTTGCGCACAATATCAGAGAAAAGTTATCGTGGGGCTTTTATGGATACTCTATTCTTAAAACTTGCATTTTATGAGGGATTCTTTTTTTGCTCTGGGATGACTTCTTAGAGTTTCAGATTATTCTCCCCTTCCCTGAGTTTGTTCTTCTGTATGTCTAGATAAGAAAGATAGAGGGATTTGTTTGTTTGTTTGTTTATTACTTTTTTTTGCCACCCATCTCACTCCGAAGGGATCTCTGGGCAGCTTACAATATTAAAAAGCCTAAAGCAACACAACAATATGTATACAATAAGAGTAAAACTCTGCGGTAAGATGAGTGGCCCATACATCTTATAAATAAAATAAATGTATTTTAAAAAGTATAAATAAATAAATTTTGTACTTAATATTTGTAAATATTTTATATTTGCATTTTATAAATACATTTTATACATAAATTAAAATATGAATTATCAGCGACAACTAAAAGATGGAGAGGGAGGGAATAGGATGAGTAAGGAAGGAAGTGGGCTCTATCTATCTATCTATCTGTCTGTCTGTCTGTCTGTCTGTCTGTCTGTCTGTCTGCCTGCCTGCCTGCCTGCCTACCTACCTACCTACCTACCTACCTACCTACCATGTTTCCCCGAAAATAAGACCTTGTCTTATATTTTTTTGAACGCTTATTTTTTTGAAATAAGCACTTGGCATTATTGCCATGTGCTCAAAAGCACGATTGGGTTTATTATCAGGGGATGTCTTATTTTGAGGGAAACAGGGGATCTATCTATATCTATCTATCTATCTATCTATCTATCTATCTATCTATCTATCTATCTATCTATCCATCCATCCATCCATCTATCATGCAGCAAGTTAAGCCATAATGTACCATAATTGTGTGGCTTTGCCTTAGTGTACTATCTGAATTCAGCCCTTGTGGTTTATAAACCATGGTTTATGGCTTACTGATTCCAACTAACCATGGCCCATTGCTTCATGAAATGTGAAATCCAACATATTTGAGTGGTGCGGTTTGTTAGACTCCGTTTTCAGTGTTTATCTGTTAATTGGACCTATCCTCATAATTGTAGAAGCATTGTTCGCACGAAGGGGTGGTGGGGGAAGCACAATTAGGATCTCTCGCTCCCTCCGTGTGTACATACACACATGCACACACTTAAAGCCATCAGTGTAATTAAAGTATTGTAACATGAGGGAGAAATTAATACCATCTAGATAGGTCACATAGGGGCATTTACTTTCTATCAATTATGCTATTATTGAATCTCTATGTGAAAAATTGAAATTCTCGTTCCCGTTCATTCATATTAACGGCAACTAGAATAGGAGTTCTTTTCATGGATGAAATATTTCCTTTTGGTGTCGTTTTGAGACTCTGCCAGTCCTATTTTTTGCACAACTGTGCAAATTTTCCTTTTGTTCATCCCCAACCACCAGCACCTTGAATTTAATTCAGCTGCAGCAAGATAAGCAATAAAATGCAGATGTAAACAAAAGAGGTTTGAAAGAACTTTTTAAAGGAACAAGAGCGGCTAGGAAATCCCATTTTAAACCCATTTAAAGAAACAAAACAACACAACAACAACAACAAAAAGAAATCTTTTGCATTGTAGATATTAAAATTTGGTCTCGGTCTAACCAACGGAAACTCTTTCCTGCCATCTAATGTTAAATATTGTTCACTGTCAGCTTCTCTGCACCAGTTTTGTTCAGACATGTTCATAACACAGGGACTGGCTTAAGACAATGATTTATGCTTGAAGGAGACAAGGAGAAGTAAAGTAGTCTAGGTGGAAGGTCCAGATTGGTTCTGGTTTTAGTATTTTCTCCCCACCAATTTCCACAGTCCACTTCTCCTTCCCATTAAGAGGGATTGCTTGATAAAAAATGTTCCAATGCTGAATCGTCATCATTATTTATATGACAGATTAACAGAGTTGGAAGGGACCTTGTAGGTCATCTAGTCTGACCCCCCACCCACGCAGGAGACCCTACACCATTTCTGACGGATGGCAGTCTAGTCTCTTCTTGAAAGCTTCCAATGATGAAGCTCCCACAACTTTTGAAGGCAACTTGTGTTCCATGGGTTGATTGTTCCCATTGTCAGAAAGTTCCTCCTTATTTCTAGGTTGAATCTCTCCTCGGTCAATTTCCATCCATTATTCCTTGTCTAGCCTTCGGGTGCCTTGGAGAATAGTTTGACCCCCTCCTCTCTGTGGCAGCCCCTCAAATATTGGAAGACTGCTATCATGTCTCCCCTGGTCCTTGTCCTCATTTGACTAGCCATGCCCAGTTCCTGCAACAGTTCATCGTATGTTTTAGCCTCCAGTCCCCTCATCATCCTGGTTGCTCTTCTCTGCACTTTTTCTAGAGTCTCAACATCTTTTTTATAGTGTGGTGACCAAAACTGGATGCGGTATCATCATCATCATCATTATCATCATCATCATGAGAGAGCCACACCTTGCACGCAGAAAGTGGAAAGAAATGGAAGGATTTTCATTGGTATCGAATGCACCATTGAGCAACAATGAAACCAGAGTTTGAAATCATTGGTTAAAGGGTGGCTGATTTCTGCCCACACAGGCAGCGTCTGAAAATGAGAGGAGCAATGATCTTGCTTCAGAAAGACTTGCGTTCATCTACATTGAAGTTTGGTCAGAAGATTAATTAGTCAAGCTATTAATCTGATTGATCAATTAATGTCTCTTTAATCAGGTGGCAGCCCCAAGGTGTATATATTAAGAGGAAAAGCTCTCTCCGTATGGAATCAGCCAACAAACCAGCTTTGGAACATCTCAGTCTGCATCGGTGGCCCTACATATGTGTGAATTCTACCAACCTGACTTAGGTCATAGTGATACAATGAACAGAGTTTATATTTTAAGGCAATTTTAAGGCAAAGATTTTAAGAGGAGATTAGACAGCCATTTGTCTAGAATTGTACAGGTTCTCCTGCAGGGGGTTGGACTAGAAGACCTCCAAAGTCCCTTCCAACTCTGTTATTCTGTAAGATGCTGAATGTGAAAAGACACAGAAAAAGGTATGGAATACTGGATGTTAAGTGGAATCTGGACAAGGAACTGGGTTCAAATCAGTATTCAGGGCAAGTATGTAGGCATCTACAGCTCTTCTGTTTATTTGTTTAAGTGTATCAGATCTATGCAGATCAAAAACCATAGCGTGTGGGAACCAGGCATCCTAAACCTCCTCCTAGCCTGTTGTTTACAAAAATTCCACCCCTTCTATGGATGTGGATGTTTAAAATAACTCTATGAGTATGTTTATAAAAACTCTACTCACCTCCCGCTGGGCACATGAAATAAGAATAAAAGATCCATTGGTATCAATCAAGGCATAAGAAATGGAGATGAGATTTTAATAAATAGTTCAGCTGGAGGGAGAGGAATTAGGGTGCTCCCTCCTTGACACGATGGTTCCAGTTAGCATAAGCCATGGTCTGCTTAAAGAGTGAGTTACGATACTCGGCTATCCTTGGGTACTAATAGTAGTCATTGGTTACTTTATACGTTTTGTTGTTCAGTGTTGGGCTGAATCCCTCGTTTATAGCAACTCAGATGGGGAATTCTATTGATTGAGTGGGTATGTAAGCATGTATGTATGTATGTATGTATGTATGTATGTATGCAGTGGTGAAATCTAAAATTTGTTATTACTGGTTCTGTGGGCGTGGCTTGGTGTGGGGGGTAATGTGTCTGGGTTGACGTGGCCAATTTTTTTTTTTTTTACTTTTAAAACCATTTTTTCTACAACCTCTTCGCCGAAGAGGTTGTAAAAAATGCTTTCAAAAGGCTCTGATGATCCCAGCTGAGTTGCCTGATTGGCAGAGGCTTTTTTTCTTTTAAAAGCCTCTGACGATCCAAGCTGACTTGCCTGATCGGCAGAGGCTTTTAAAAGAAAAAAAGCCTCTGCCGATCAGGCAACTCAGCTGGGATCATCAGAGCCTTTCTGAAGAGGTTGCAGAAAAAAATGCTTTGAAAAGCCTCTGACCATCCCAGCTGAGCCGCGCGATCATCAGAGGCTTTTAAAAAAACTTTTAAAAGCATTTTTTCAGCCGAAGAGATTGTAGAAATCATGCTTTTAAAAGTAATAAAAAAAGCCTCTGATGATTGTGCGGCTCGGCTGGGCATGGGCGGGGGGGGGGCAGGGATTTTTGCTACCGGTTCTCCGAACCACCCACCTCCATTGCTACCAGATCGGGCGATCCGGTCCGAAACGGGAGCATTTCACCTATGTATGTATGTATGTATGTATGTATGTATGTATGTATGTATGTTGTATGTATTTATTTATTTGTCATCAAGTATAAGGAAACAAGTAACAGCATAGACATAGACATGGACACATGAAAAAAAAATTGGCACAAATAAAAGGATATAAATAGGCAAAACATAGCCATAAAAACATAGAATGATTACATATAAATGGGGACAGTAGGACAGGGACGGAAGGCACGCTGGTGCGCTTATGCACGCCCCCTTAGGGACCTCTGAAGGAACATGAAAGGTCCACGGTAGACAGTTTAAGGTAAAAGGTATGGGGCAGGGGTGAAATCCAGCAGGTTCTGACAGGTTCTGGAGAACCGGGGTAGCGGAAATTTTGAGCAGTTTGGAGAACCGGTAGCGGAAATTTTGAGGCAGTTCAGAGAACTGGCAAATACCACCTCGGGCTGGCCCCAGATTGGGGTGGGAATGGAGAGTTTGCAATATCCTTCCTCCAGGAGTGGGGTGGGAATGGAGAGTTTGCAGTATCCTTCCCTTGGCACGCCCACCAAGCCACACCCACCAAGCCACATCACGCCCACCAAGTGACACCACGTCCACCAAGCCACGCCCACAGAACTGCAGTAAAAAAAATTGGATTTCACCACTGGTATGGGGGTTAGAGAGACTAACAGGATCAGGTAGAGTGTTCCAGACATTTACTACTCTGTTGCAGAAGTCATATTTCCTACAATCAAGATTAGAGCGAATTACATTGAGTTTGAATCTATTGATAGCCCTTGTGTTATTACGGTTGAAATTAAAGTACTCATTTACAGGTAGAACGTTTTGATAAATAGTCTTATGAACTAAGCATAGGTCATATTTGGCTCCTCTCCCCATTTTTTTTTTCACTTTGCCAGAGATATCCTCAACCACACACACACACACACACACAAATATGGCTCTTTAATCATCTTTCTTCAAATAGTTCTTGAAGGACACCTCTACCCTTTATTCTTCAAACTCTGGGTCTGTTTGGGGCACTTGGATCTGAATAAAAAGGAGAGGAAAAAACCACAGATTTTGCCAACTCGCGCATGACCTAATTGTCAATATCAAGATGATCAGGCTTTCTGAAAGTCGATGTCCTCTCTACAACTCTAACTGATGATGGATCTTGCAGTCTGAAATATCTGGAGGCACCAGGATGGGGAAGACGGTTCTAAATCATGACCAGCTTGCAGATTTCAATCTTGCTGGTGTATGTGAACAATTCAGTCGAGGGGCACAAAAATATGTCACATTTGTCATATGAAAAAATGCTACTTTTCTTTTACAGAGTTGCGAGCGCAGAATTTTTACCATGCTGTCCTTCTTGTTTCATTTGGCATTCATACAGGATATGGGAGATTAGAAGATAAAAGGAGAGAGAGAGGAGAGAGAGAGAGAGAGAGAGAGAGAGAGAGAGAGAGAGAGAGAGAGAAAGTGATAGATGATATAGATAGATAGATAGATAGATAGATAGATAGATAGATAGATAGATGATAGATAGATACATAGATAGATACATAGATAGATAGATAGATAGATAGATAGATAGATAGATAGATAAGTAGATAGATAGATGATAGAGATGATAGAGAGAGAAAGAGATACAGATAGAGAGATAGATGATAGGTAGGTAGGTAGGTAGGTAGGTAGGTAGAGAGAGAAAGAGAGAAAGAGAGAGATATAGATAAAGAGAGAGAGAGGGAAAGATAGATGATAGAGATGATAGAAAGAGATATATACAGATAGATGATAGGTAGGTATGTAGGTAGGTAGATAGATAGATAGAGAAAGAGAGAAAGAGAAAGAGAGAGATATAAGAGAGAGAGAGAAAGAGAGAGAGAGAGAGAAGGTAGATAGATGATAGAGATGATAGAGAGAGAGAGATACAGATAGAGAGAGAGGTGATAGGTAGGTAGGTAGGTAGGTAGGTAGGTAGGTAGATGGTTAGATAGAGAAAGAGATAGAGAGCGAGAGCGAGAGAGATAGATAGGGATAGAGAGATAGATACAGATAGAGAGAGATGATAGATAGATAGATAGATAGATAGATAGATAGATAGATAGACAGCAGAGAGAGAGAGAGAGAGATCACACATACATATATACAGTACATACATACATACTTACTTACTTACTTACTTACTTACTTACTTACTTACTTACTTACTTATTTACTTACTTACTGAGTACAAACTGCACCAAAAGCCATCCTGGTTAGGCAGTTTGTAAGAATGCTCTGATAGAATCAATGAGTCCTTGGTGCTCTCTGAGCTTGGTTGTTTTCTTGCAGACATTTCGTTAACCAAACTAGGTAACATCATCAGTGCTAGTAGGAGCTGGGGTTGGCTCTCAGTTTATGATGGCTTGCCCTGTCAGTGTCAGGGCGGGGGGGGGGGGGGGGAGGCAATCTTAGAGGTTCTTTGGTTAAGCTGCTTACTGTTGGCTCCTTTGGCAACTCCTTGATTGGGGTCTTGTTTACTTGATTGTTGGTCTGATGTAATCTTGGAGTTAATCTATGCTCTTCTGGGTGCTGAATGCTGGTAGGGAGACCAAAGACCAAAACACCTTCCCACCAGCAATCAGCACCCAGATGGGCATAGATTAACTCCAAGATTAACATCAGACCAACATCAAGTAAATAATAACCCAATCAAAGTATTGCCAAACAAGTCAACAAGTAGACAACCCAACCAAAGAATCTCCAAAACCACCCCAGCCAACACTGACAGGGCAAGACACTAGAATATAAACTGAGAGCAAAACCCACTCCCTACTATGGTAACACTAATGAAGTTACCTACTTTGGGTAATGAAACATCTGCAAGAAAATAACCAAGCTCAGTAAGCACCAAGGATCCATCCATCTCCTCCTCCTCCTCCTCCTCCTCCTCCTCCTCCTCCTCCTCCTCCTCCTCCTCCTCCTCCTCTCCCATTCCCTTCTAGCACTGATGATGGTTACCTAGCTTGAGTAATGAAACATCTGCAAGAAAACAACCAAGCTCAGGGAGGACCAAGGACCCACAGTCCTCCTCCTCCTCCCTCCTCCTCCTCCTCCTCCTCCTCCTCCTCCTCCTCCTCCTCCTCCTCCTCCTCCTCCTCCTCTTCTTCTTCTTCTTCTTCTTCTTCTTCTTCTTCTTCTTCTTCTTCTTCTTCTTCTTCTTCTTCTTCTTCTTCTTCTTCCTCCTCTTCCTCTTCCTCCTTCCCCCTCCTCCCTCCTCCTCCTCCTCCTCCTCCTCCTCCTCCTCCTCCTCCTCCTCCTCCTCCTCCTCCTCCTCTCCCACTCCCTTCTAGCACTGATGATGTTAGCTAGTTTGGGTAATGAAACATCTGGAAGAAAACAACCAAGTTCAGTGAGCACCAAGGACCCCACAATTCAAACCCTGAGCTACAAATATTGTCCTTTGTTGGTATCAATGAGTCCATCAAGGCATAATCAATTTGATCAGGGAGGTACAATTGGGGCAACGATGCTACACAACATGATAAACTCTGTATCTTAGCACATTATGTCAGCCCAGCGAGTATAGATGTCAAGAGTACAACTAGTTGTAATTTATTCATCAAATTGCAATTAAGCACCCTCCTGCTTAATTTTTAATGGAAACAGTTGCAAGATTCCATAAAATAGTCATCGCAGATACATCCTGGCAATAAATAAAGTCTACAGAGATTCAGCTTTCATGGGTCCAAAATCCCCACTTCTTCTGAAAAAAAAATATGTGTTCCAAAAAGAATGTATGTTTCTAAAATGTTTGTGCAAATAAAGAGCATTTCTGGTTGTTGTTGTTGTTGTTTGAAAAACCAAGGAAGAAAGTCTGTGCAGTGAGAAGTTGTACTTTTAACATTCTTGCATTGGGAAAAATACATGAAAAAATGGCACCTGGGAATTTTGTGTAAATTTTCTCAGGAATTGTTCATCGCAAAATATATATATATATATGTTGGGTGAAGTCAGCAAATAACAAAGTGCTATAAGCAAGGGAACAAAAATGAACATGGCTTTTGAAACAGACTTTATCAAACATTTTCAACTCCCAAAGGATAAGAACGCTGTTGTCCCTAACACACACAACCACTCCAAGTAGGTTTGTAAAAGACTCAGATGTCGTTGATGGTTTTGTCTCCTTCAACAAACATCATCTGATCACTTGTCATGGCCGTAGTTAGAGAGACATGAGAATTACAGCCCCCGAGGCCATTCCAGCTTGGTGACAGAACGTAGCTAAATTTTGCTGATCTCGGAAACAAAACAGATTTGAAACTGGAGTGGAAGCTCATCAGGATATCCCAGAACATAGAAGATAGAATCATAGGGACTGGAAGAGACCTCAGAGATCATCCCAGTCCAACCAGGGTGTGAAATCCAGCAGGTTCTGACAGGTTCTAGAGAAACCGGTAGTGGAAATTTTGAGTAATTTGGAGAACTGGTAGCGGAAATTTTGAGTAGTTTGGAGAACTGGTAGCGGAAATTTTGAGTAGTTTGGAGAACCTGGTAGCGGAAATTTTGAGTAGTTTGGAGAACCGGCAAATACCACCTCTGGCTGGCCCCAGAGTGGGGTGGGAATGGAGATTTTGCAATATTCCTTCCCCTGCCATGCCCACCAAGCCACACCATGCCCACCAAGCCACACCCACAGAACCGATAGTAAAAAAAATTGGATTTCACCGCCGAGTCCAACCCCCTGCTCAAGACATCAGACCTTATATCATCTTGGTCAAATGGTTGTTCACTCCCTTTTTGAAAACATCCAATGATGGAGCATCTACAACACCAAGAGGCAAACTATTTGATTTCTCCTTACTTCTGGGTTGGATCTCCCTCTCGTGAGTCTCTACTCGTTGTTTCTTGTTCTGCCTGAGGTACTCAGAGAAGAAGTCGATCCTTCTTCCTCGTGATAGCCCATCAAAATACTGGAAGACAGCCATCAGATCATCCCTATTCCTTCTCTTCAATAGGTTAGATATATCTAATTCCCTTAACTGTTCATCATATGATTTAGCTTCCAGTCCCTTTATCATCTTTGTTGCTCTTCTCCGCATACTTTCTAGAGGCTCAACATCTTTTTTGAACTTTGGTGACCAAAACTGGATGCAGTATTCCATATCTGGCTTCACTAGGGTGGTATAAAGGCAGTGGTGGGATTCAGCTGGTTCGGGAAAACCGGTAGTTAAATTGCTGTCTGGCCCTGCCCCTCCTTCCAGGAGTCCCCACAAGCCCCATTTATTTATTTTATTTTATTTTATTTTGAATTTGTATACCGCCCTTCTCCCTGAGGACTCGGGGCGGTGAACAGCCAAGTAAAAACATCAAATACAAATATTAAAATACAGTTAAATATATATATATAAATTTCGCCCCATTAATTAAAAACGATAAACAGAACAATTAAAAACACTTAAAAAAAAATTAGGCCAGCCCGGCTTGTTGGAAAAAGAAGGTTTTAAGGGCACGGCGGAAGGCTCCCAGTAAGTGCAGGGAGGCCTACTAGGCCCAAAATGGGGAGTGGGGTGTGTGTACGGTGTACCCCCCCCAGCCTGTTTTAGCTCCCAGGAGGCTTCAGGGAGGCCTCCTACGCCCAAAATGGGGCATGGAGGGTGCGGCAAACCCCCCCCCCATGGCTTGTTTTCGCTCTCAGGGGTTTTGGGGAGGCCTACTAGGCCCAAAATGGAGAATGGGGGGCGCAGTGCATCCCCCATGGCCCATTTTTGCTCCCAGGGGGGGTTCAGGAGGCCAAATGCTGCCTGTCACAGCTCCTGGCCAGGCCCACCCAGCCGGTCATTAGGGCAGAGAATCGGTTGTTAAATGATTTGAATCCCACCACTGTATAATAAAGGTGTATTATGGAAAACAACGTTCATCTTCTTGTTAAGAAAATTACTTGCTGTGTCCGTGAAGTGACCTCCCGATGTATCTTCTGCCCATTTGTACATTTCTGTTAGGCACTCCCTGTTAGGCAGCGTCCCTCTGTTTTTTGTTTTCTTTTGTTTTCCTTTGGGGACATTTCTGCAAAAGCAACATTTGCATTTTCCTATTTGTGGAACGGCGGGGTGGAGGAAAACCCACAAAGGTCTGGAGAACGTAGGGCTGGATCTGAGCCACGGCTTCTAGCTTTGCAGATCTGAAATCCACGCTTTAAAGGGCATAATGATGAGTTTCTGCAAAACTCCCTGAGATTCTCCCAGGACCTTTCTATCTAGGAGTAAATCCATTCTGGAACATAAAGCAATTGATTTTAAAACAGCAGCATGGGACCGGAAAACTTGATTAAAAACTCCCCGTGCCACTCAAGAGCGCACAGAAAACCCCTCGCAATCAATATGCGGTGGTTAACCCCACACTCTAGTTTTACAAGAAGGGCTATACAGAACATGGCCTGGATTGATAAAAACGGGTTTGCCGTTTCACAGTAGCGATTTGGCAGTTTTCTAAGATAGAAATTTGCCAAAAGTTTTTGATAGGCATGCGTGCCATCCAATGGTAGGATCCTTCTGGTTTAACAACCACTTCCGTGATTGCACACCCATGTGCTTCACATGCACCCGTGCCAGATGCACGCTACATGTGTGTGTGCAGTTCAATGAAAAATTTATTTATTTATTTATTGGTTCAATTTATATGCCACCCTTTCTCCGGAGACTCAGGGCGGCTTACAATGCGTTAAGCAATAGCCTTCATACTTTTTGTATATACCTGCTTCGTAGGGCTTTCGCCCCCCCCCCCCCAAGCAGTGTTCTTTTTTATACAAACTCAGCTTATTGCCCCCACAATCTGGGTCCTCATTTTACCTACCTCGGAAGGATGGAAGGCTGAGTCAACCTTGAGCCTGGTGAGATTTGAACTTGCAGTAATTGCAGGCAGCTGGTGTTACTTAACAGTACTTTAGTCTGCTGCGCCACCAAGGCTCACCTTCCGTGTTAGTGCTAGGGCAGTGATGGCGAACCTTTTCGGCACCGAGTGCCCAAACCAGAACGCACGTGCATATGAGTGCATGTGCGCACCAATAGTGGGTTTCAGTTTCGTTTGCTACCGGTTCGCTCGCAGGTGTGTGAGTGCTCGTACATGTGCAGAGATGTCCAGGCGGGTGGGCAGAGCCTCCCTCTGTGGCCGCTACCAGTTTGCCCGATCCGGGGCAAACTAGTAGCAACCCACCACTGGTGTGCACATCGGAGCACTGGAAATCTAAAGACCAGCTGACTGGCGTTGCATCCCTGTTTTTTGGCCTTTTTCAGGCCATTTTCAGGCCCAAAAACGGCCTGAAACTGGCCCGAAAAAGGGCCTGTTTTTTGGCTGGTTTTCAGGCTGTTTTCCAGCGTTCCAGCACCCATGAAGAGCAGCTAGCTGGTATGCATTTGCGCACCAGAAACCAGAAGAGCAGCTGGCAATGGTGCGCATGCCCCCAGAGAGGGCTCTGTGTGTCACCTCTGGCACCCGTCCCATAGGTTCGCCATCATGGTGCTAGGGAATTAAAACAGCTGATTAGCGCTCTGCCGTGCTAATCAGCTCCGAAGATAAAGGTAAGTAAAGGGGAGGGGGGGCAGGCCCAGCTGATTGTCGGAGCAAACCGGTTCGCTCCCAGCTGATCATGGAAGCTATCAATTCGCCCGAACCGGTCTGAGCCAGTAGAATCCCTCCCCTGGTGCCATCACAGACGAGGACGAACTGTTCAGCTTACCTGGACTGTGCGTGCAATTAAAGATATTCATATATATATATATATGTATTGATACCATTTCTCATTTTCTCCTCCCTGTGCCCATCGTAAAGTAGCATATACACGGGAGAATATATTTGCAACTTGTTTTATTTTATTTTATTTTATTTTTTGCAGCACAGATCGCTCTGATTTCTCTCAAGATTTCCACACACAGCTCGGCGATACCAGCCGTGAGAGCAACAGTACTGAAAAAGAAATGAGGCAAACAGGAAGAGGAATCCCCTTTGAGCAGCCTTAAATCCAAGATCGTCCCGAGATGGAAAGAGAAAATGGTAATAGAGTCAGGTGGCAAGCAAATTAGTTCGGTGCCTGAGACAAGAAACCTCACAGGTTATTTCCCTTCCCCCCTACCTGGCTGTCAAAATACAATAAAACAAATCTGGTTTTTGTAACCTCTAAAATCCAAGGACTTAGACAATTAAGTGTTGTATCTTTTTATTCTTGATGAATATATTTTATTTTTTCTTTATGTACACTGACAGCATATGCACCAAAGACAAATTCCTTGTGTGTCCAATCACACTTGGCCAATAAAGAATTCTATTCTATTCTATTCTATTCTATTCTATTCTATTCTATTCTATTCTATTCTATTCTATTCTATTCTATTCTATATTCTATTCCTTATTATACTCTACTCTACTCTACTCTACTCTATTTTCTATTCTATTCTATTCTATTCTATTCTATTCTATTCTATTCTATTCTATTCTATCCTATCCTATCCTATCCTATCCTATCCTATCCTATTCTATATTCTATATTCTATTCCTTATTATACTCTACTCTACTCTATTTTCTATTCTATTCTATTCTATTCTATTCTATTCTATTCTATTCTATTCTATTCTATTCTACTCTACTCTACTCTACTCTATTTTCTATTCTATTCTATTCTATTCTATTCTATTCTATTCTATTCTATTCTATTCTATTCTATTCTATTCTATTCTATCCTATCCTATCCTATTCTATATTCTATATTCTATTCTTTATTATACTCTACTCTACTCTACTCTATTTTCTATTCTATTCTATTCTATTCTATTCTATTCTATTCTATTCTATTCTATTCTATTCTACTCTACTCTACTCTACTCTACTCTACTCTACTCTACTCTACTCTACTCTACTCTATTCTATTTTCTATTCTATTCTACTCTACTCTACTCTACTCTACTCTACTCTACTCTACTCTACTCTACTCTGCAGGACCAGCCCTATCCAGGGGCCATGCCCCTTATCCAAACAGAAGATCAAAAATACAGGTAGACCTTGAGTTACAGCCATTCATTTAGTGCCCGTTTGCAGTTACAACAGCACGGAAAAAGTGACTTCTGACTGGTTTTCAGCAGCAGCCCTATGGATCAGCTTCCCCGTGTGACCATGCATCATGGTCACAGGATCAAAATGTATGTGCTTGACAACTAACGTGTACTTATGACAGTTGTAGTGTCCCAGTGTGATCACCCGGGGCAAGGCACGGAGGCAACACAGTCAGCTGATAGTTCAAAAACTCCCCTTTATTGCTCCAACTTTCCTCCAAACGCTCCCATGTTTATGGCAAGTTCCTGGAGCAAAGTGCTCACACACAGACCTCCAGCAGTGTCTGGCTGCGAGTAGTTTGGCCAAATGCTGTTAGCACAATGGCGCGGCAAGGGAACAAGTTAAGGAGTACCATAAAGCAAAGGAACAAGGCAATGAGTCCACGAAGCAAAGGAACAAGGCAATTATAAGGCAAGAAGTCCAGCAAACTCCAGACGTTGGTAACGGTACACAAAACTCCACAAATTCAAATTGTTCCCGACAAGTGCCCCTCCCCACAGCATCTCCTTAAATCTCAGTCCCCAGGTGTGCCTTGTGAAGAGGGGCGGGACGCTCTCCTCCTGAGTCGTCAGAGGTTGGCCTGTGCTGTTCCCACCTCCTCTCCACTCTCCGTGCACAGGGATCAGGAGAGGGCGGTCCTTGCTCATCACCTGAGCTCCGTCGCTCCTCATCTCCACCACCTGCCCTCTCTTCCCCCCTCTATCAGTCATCCTGCTCCCATTCTTCCCTGCTGGCAAGCTGTCCCAAGCCTGAGGGAACCCTGGGCTGCCTTGTCCTGCTCCTCCTCACGTTCCTCTGAAGCCAACAAGGCTGCTCCCTTGACCTCCGTCAGCCCCAGCTCTGTCCCGTTCTTTGCTGACTCATGGTCCAGAGGGGCCATGACACCCAGGGTCGCATTTATTTATTTATTTATTTATTTATTTATTTATTTATTTATTTATTTATTTATTTATTAAATTTCTATACCGCCCTACTCCCGAAGGACTCAGGGCGGTGAACAGCCAAGAAATAAAACACATACATAGAAAAAACTTAAAATCGAATAAAACGAATTAAATAAATTTGGCTGAATTTAAAATACCCTTAATTTAAAATACCCATATTTTAAAACACGCTAAAATTTAAAATTTGCACTTAAAAGAGAGAAGATTTAGGCCAGGCCAGCTTGATGAAATAAAAGACTCTTAAGCTCGCGGCAGAAGGTACGCAGATCCGGAATCCTCCGTATCTCTGGGGGGAGCTCGTTCCAGATCGTAGGTGCCCCCACAGAGAAGGCTCTCCCCCTAGGGGCTGACAGCCGACATTGTTTGGCTGACGGCACCGGGAGGAGCCCCTCTCTGTGGGAGCGTACTGGTCGGTGGGAGGCTATTGGTGGTAGCAGGCGGTCCCGTAAATAACCAGGTCCTAAGCCATGGAGCGCTTTAAAGGTGGTGACCAGAACCTTGAAGCGCACCTGGAAGACCACCGGGAGCCAGCACAGCTCACGCAGGAGAGGTGTTACATGGGAACTCCACGCCGCTCCCATAACCACCTGCGCGGCCGCACTCTGCGCCAGTTGGAGCCTCCGAGTGCACCTCAAGGGGAGCCCCATGTAGAGAGCGTTACAATAGTCCAGACAAGAAGTGATGAGGGCATGAGTGACTGTGCGTAGGGAGTCCCGATCTAGAAAGGGGTGCAACTGGCGAATCAGTAGAACCTGATGAAAAATCCTCCCGGTCACGGCCGTCAAGTGCTCTTCTAAAGACAGCCGTGAATCCAGGAGGATGCCCAAGTTACGAGCCCTTTCCGTGGGAGCCAATGATTCACCCCCAATAGCCAGCGATGGCACCAGCTGACTATATCGGGACGTCAGAAACCACAGCCACTCGGTCTTGGATGGGTTGAGCCTGAGCCCGTTTCTCCCCATCCAGATCCGTACGGCTTCCAGGCACTGGGACATCACTTCAAGGGCATCGTTAGGGTGGATCCCCATTTGTAAGCCTTCCCAACTGGCTTCTGCCAAATAAAGTCAACGGAGGAAGCCCAGATGTGTTTAACAGATGCCTAATTTACTTTACAACCGGAGTGATTTGCCGAACAACTAGTGGCAAAAAAAAGGTCATAAAACGGAGCACAGCTCACTTAGCAATCGTCTTGCTTAGCAATGGAGATTTTGGGCTCAACTGTGATCGTTAAGTCAATGGCTACCTGTTTAAGGACCTCTTGTTTAAGGACATGGTAAAATATTACCGATTTTAGTCAGGAAAATCAAATTCAAAATCCCCATCCAAACTATGTAATTAACGAGTTTAGGTTAATTGCTTGCTCCTCATCATCTTTTTGACATGAAGGGGAAAGGAGAGACTCTCAGAGGAATGGTAGCACAGAAATGCAATGCCGTTTTATTTATTAGGCACATCTGTGAAATCTTCCAACATGGCTAGACTTAAGATGGCACATGCGAAAGTCCCACAGCAATTTCGTTTCTAGACATTGATCACGCTCCCAGGCAATTAGCTTCAGAAAAATGTCAACATACAGTATGTCTTCACTTCAATTTTTCCGACGAGGAATAAATATTCCCATTTAACAATGCTTAAAGGAATAAATCTAGGCTGCCTTTTAAGGATGTCACAACATCTGCATGTTTATGTTCCTGAAGGTTAGCAAAGAGTCAAGAAATTGTTTTTTTAAAAAAAAAAAAAAAAAAACTAGGGTTCGAATCTACTTCTCCCAGGCCAAATTCTCCACCTCTGTTCTAGCTACCAAATCCACTTCAAGAGTAACCCTAAATAAATCCGTCGTGCTAATCTGAAGGAAGTTTTCCAGAAATATGTTATGGCTAACAATCGAATGAAAGAGAGCAAAAATTAGACTCTGGAAACTATTTGGACTTCTAAATCCATTGAAGACTTAGAAGTTGGACCCCTTCAAAAGTATGCAGGTTCTTTCAGAAGAAGCATGCCTTATTTTCTAGAAAAGCTATTTTGGTCTCTGCTAATCAGCTGCCTGCAATTACTGCAGGTTCGAATCTCGCCAGGCTCAAGGTTGACTCAGCCTTCCATCCTTTCTAAGGTAGGTAAATTGAGGACCCAGTTTGTGGGGGCAATAAGCTGACTTTGTATAAATATACAAAAGGATGAAGGCTATTGCTTAGCGCATTGTAAGCCACCCTGAGTCTCCAGAGAAGGGCGGCATATAAATTAATTAAAAAAAAAAAATAGGAAGCAAAATGGACAGGCTGCAAAGAGAAGGCTCGTCAAGTTAAAGAATCTAGGAGTTGGAGCAGTGGTGAAGTCCAAATTTTTTTACTACCGGTTCTGTGGGCGTAGCTTGGTGGGCGTGGCGGTGTTTTCTTTTTTGTGGGAAACAGGTCCAAATGGCTCTCTGAGTAATGTAAGGTTGCAGACCCCCTGGCTTAGGCAAATAACATGAACCCTGTTTGCATCTAATGTTGGCTTCCCATGTTGGTGGCTTGCTTGAATCATTCCTGATTTTGTTGGGAGCCCATTTTTTTTTTAAACAAAACCCTCTCTTTTATCACATTTGGGATTATTCTGACTTTATGTAAACAGCTTTGGATATGCTTGAACTAACGTGAGATAAGATGCTCGTAGGTCCCATTTCATCCTGTCCTTTAGCTGGATTAGGGCTTTTCTCTTTCTCTCTCTCTCTCTCTTCCCATTCCCAACAGAGCAGAAAGACTCTATTGTAATTATACATTTAGGATATACGATAGCTGCAACAGATCCCTAGAAGCGATTGCACTAGGATGAAATTTATTTCAAATGTTCAACAGCCAATTTGTTTTTATATATATAATATATATATATAAAAACCCTCCCAATAACCATCATCCCTCAGCTGTTTTCAATTTTCCTTTTTTTTTTAAATATCAAAAGCAATTAGAGTTTAAAACAACTTGCTAAATAATGCCTGTATTAAAACCAGGCCCGAAGCTTCTATCTGTTGATTTGTTGAGACCCTCAAGCGGGCAAGAGTTCAGAACGAGAGGGGTTGCATGTTATCAACCAGTGGTGGGTTTCAAATTTTTTTACTACCGGTTCTGTGGGTGTAGCTTGGTGGGCGTGGCATGGCTTGGTGGGCGTGGCAGGGGAAGGATACTGTAAAATCTCCATTCCCTCCCCAAACCAGGGTAAGGTTACTGCAAAATCCACATTTCTTCCCGATCAGATGGGACTCGGGAGGCAGAGAATAGATGGGGGTGGGGCCAGTCAGAATTTTTACTACCGGTTCTCCAAACTACTCAAAATTTCCACTACCGGTTCTCCAGAACTGGTCAGAACCTGCTGAAACCCACCTCTGTTGTCAACTATCAGAAAGGATTTTTTGCCAACAATTTCCATTGTTGGATTTCAGCCTATGAAAGGGAGTTTGAAGGACTGGTTCTAGATTGATTGATCGATTGATTTATATCCCGCCCTTATTATTTTTATGAATAAATCAAGGTGAGGAACATACATAGAGTCAGTTTGGTTTTATGCTTAAAGTGCGGACCTAGAAACCAGGAAGCTGTGAGTTCTAGTCCTGCCTTAGGCGTGAAAGCCACCTGGGTGACTTTGGGCCAATCACCAGGAGATTATGAGTTCTAGTTCCCCTTAGGCATGAAAGAGAGCTGGGCTATTTTGGGACAAACACCAGGAATTGGGGAGTTCTAGTTTGACTTTAGCATGAAAGCCAAGTGGGTGATGTTGGGCCAATCACTAGGAGATAGTGAATTCCAGTTCTGCCTTAGGCCTGAAAGCCAAGTGGGTGACTTTGGGCCAATCACAAGAAAACTGAGTTCTAATCTCACTTTAGCATGAAAGCTGGTTGGGCATGAAAGGCAGCTGGGTGACTTGGGCCAATCACTAGGAGATGGTGAGTTCTAGTTCTGCCTTAGACCTGAAAGGCAGCTGGGTGATTTTGGGCCAATCACTAGGAGATGGTGAGTTCTAGTTCTGCCTTAGACCTGAAAGGCAGCTGGGTGATTTTGGGCCAATCACTAGGAGATGGTGAGTTCTAGTTCTGCCTTAGGCCTGAAAGGCAGCTGGGTGACTTTGTGCCAATCACAAGAAAACTCTGAGTTCTAATCTCACTTTAGCGTGAAAGCTGGTTGGATGACAGAGTTATTGTTGTGGGGAAAGGAAGAGGAGGAAAGAGCTTTAGTATATATGCCACCTTGAGTTATTTATTTGCAAAGATAATAAAGGTGGGATATAAATAAATAACTAAAATAAAAGGAACCTGTACCATCTGATGAAATGTATCTTAAAGAATATGTCCTTCTTGGGATCCCAGCTCTTGCATAATGAGTCCTAATGAATCAAATTTCTATTTTTTCACTATTTCCAGTGTCTCCAAACGAACTAAAATAAAAAATAAGATGTGTATCCGTTTCTCTTTTCGAATTGTTAAAGGCATTCTGCACTTTGCATGATCCCTCACTGGTGTTACCATGGAATGCTACGACCTGCGTTGTTTTTTTTTTTTTTAAACCAGGATTGCAATGGGAGGGAAAGCGTTCCTTCCCATCCTTACTCCCCTCTAATTGCCGGATGTCGATGCTCAATAATTAACCCATTGCTTTTAGGGGCTTTTTCCCCCCCTTTTCTTTAAGGTATAAAGAAATGAATAGTTGTTCTGCAAAAATAATCATTAGCAAGCAAAGGACACAAAGTCAATGCCTGAGTTTTGCCTGTAGCTTGTTTTCTTAATGAGGTAGGAGTTGAACTCCTGCACTCCAAGAGTACAAATAATATTTATCTACTTCACAAATTCAGCTATTTTAGATCTGGCACATTATCCATTTATTTGTCTCTCTGCCCTTTTGGAAAGAAGGAAGGAAGGAATGAAAGAAAATGAAAGAAAGAGGGAGGGAAGGAGGGAGAGAGCGAGAGAGAGCGAAAAGAAGAAGAAGAAGAAGAAGAAGAAGAAGAAGAAGAAGAAGAAGAAGAAGAAGAAGAAGAAGAAGAAGAAGAAGAAGAAGAAGAAGAAGAAGAAGAAGAAGAGAGAGGAGAAAGGAAGGATAGAGGGAAGGAAGGCAGGAAGGAAGGAAGGAAAGAAAGAAAGAAGGAAGGAAGGACTTTCTTTTTAATCTACATCATTAAAAAATAATATTTTTGAGTTTACATCTCCTCTCTGTTTTCTTTATGACTCTACTTCCTTTTTATAATTCCCAACTGCTTCAGAATAGAATAGAATAGAATAGAATAGAATAGAATAGAATAGAATAGAATAGAATAGAATAGAATAGAATAGAATAGAATAGAATAGAACAACACAACAGAACAGAACAGAAAAGAAAAGAACAATGGAATGGAACGGAACGGAAGAGAAGAGAAGAGAAGAGAAGAGAAGAGAAGAGAAGAGAACAGAACAGAACAGAACAGAACAGAACAGAACAGAACAGAACAGAACAGAAGAATGGAATGGAATGGAATGGAATGGAATGGAATGGAATGGAATGGAATGGAACGGAACGGAACGGAACAGAACAGAACAGAACAGAACAGATCAGATCAGATCTTCGAGGTCTGGCAGAAGTTGGGACAAGTAATGGGAGCTCACCCCGTTTTGCAGCACTAGGGATTCGAACTGCTGAACTGCCAACCTTTCGATCAACAAGCTCAGCATCTGAGCCACCACGTCCCTCTACAATACCATAAGTGCCTTATTGAATGAAACAGTGTTTCTTGGTTCAGAAATATGTGCATATTAATGCAAATTAATATATTAACTCATGGCCACCATCGTGTAATGAATGATAGCTGAGAGTATGCCATACTGAACCAAAATCACAGCAGTTAATGGAAATGCCTATACAATAAAATACCTCCTCTATTGTTATTACTTATGAATATTGAACATCTTGCTTCCATTCACTGATATTTTAACCTAATCCCCATTCTAGAACAGGGGTCTGCAACCTTAAATACTCAAAGAGCCATTTGGACCCGTTTCCCACAGAAAAGAAAACACCGGGAGCCACAAAACCTGGGTGGGTGTGGCCAACTCAATGTCACTCATTTCTACCAGTCAAATGACCCCCCCTAGACACGCCTACCCAGCTGGTCATTACAGTAGAGAATCAGTTGTTAAAAAACATCGGGAACCACAAAATCCTTTTAACATATCTCTCTCTCACCTCCCTCCCTCCCTCCCTCTCTCTCTGTATCTCCCTCTCTCTCTCTCTCTCTCTCTCCCTCTCTCTGTATCTCTCTGTCTCTGCCCTGGCCACTTCTCCATCCCCTGCCGTCACCCTTACCTTCTCAGGCCAGGTGAGGAGTGACTGGGAGGGGAGGGCCAGCCAGTGGTGGGATCACCTGACAGGGAGCCACAGCAGAGGGTCCAAAGAGCCATATGCGGCTCCGGAGCCGCAGGTTGCTGACCCCTGTTCTAGCACGTATGGAAGACTAGATCCATACATTAGACTAAGTCATGATTTGATTGTTCAACCCCAACTGCTTCAGTTCATACAATTCACTAGCCCCTCTTCATGGTTTAAATGGGTTGAATGAATCACACCCAGGTGCAATAAGACTACAAGCTTAACAGAATGACAGCCAGAGGTGGGATTCAGCCGGTTCAGACCAGTTCGGGTGAACCGGATGCTAATTTTACATCTGGTTCGGCGAACCGGTAGTTGCAAGGACTGGCTGGCCCCACCCACACATACCTCCCGTCCCAGGAGTCTCCACGTGGCCCATTTTGGGTGTCAGATAAGTGCAGCGCCTGCACAGAGGCTCTGGAAGGGCGAAAAATGGGTCTCCTGGAAGTTCCGGAAATCTGGAGCCCAGGGGAGGCTGTTTTTGTCCTCCCAGAGGCTCAAGGAAAGCCTCCGAATCCTGGGGAGGGTGAAAAAGCCCCCTCCCCCCGGTGCCATGGTGCAGGAGGTCGAGTAGGCCACGCCCACCATGGTCACACCCACACAGCAACCGGGCAGAGAACTGATTGCTAAATTTTTTGAATCCCCCCCCCCCGAATGACACCCTTTTCCTTTCTAGCTTGAACAACAGAAAACTCCCAGGAAAGACTGGCTGGATTAATCTTTAATGCTAAACCACAATTGTAATGTATTTTTGGTTTTAAGCTATTGTGTGAATCCAACCAACTTTTAATGGCTTAACATGTTTTCTAAACCCAGTCTTCTGTGACCTAGTAAGCAACCCACAGTTTAACAATATACACTTAGTGCAATACACTAACTCAACTCTTGTTTGCCTTTTAGACGAACTAGTTTTATCTGCTGTTATGTATTTGAACTGGCACAGGAGTAAGAAGAGTGAAGAGGGTTGCAGTTCGGCTCACCCAGTTCCCAACTGAGCACTTTTCTTGCATTTAGCATTCCCATATCTGTCCCCATCGCCTGTTGTCATTCAGCAAAATCTGCATCTCGCGGCTTGTGCCTGCTTAGTGATCTATTGATTGGGAAGATGCTCTAATTCCCCAATCCCTCAGCCAAAGCCAGAGAAGAGATGAAACCGCTGGGAAATTAGGAGAGCATCCGCCAAAGCAAGACCAATTGACAAAAATTATTTAAAACTGGAAAAGTGATCTACCCCCTTGACAATACAAGCAATTAAATGGATGAAATGAATATTAATTACCAATAATGAATTGTTTGTAGATATAGTAATGAAGATAGAAATACCAGGAAAAACACACTTTGGGCTTGCAATAGAGTTTCTCTTTTTTTAAAAAAAAAAAAGTTCAGCAGATTTTTTTTAAAAAAGCACCAGTTTCGCTGAATGCCCATTTTATTTATTTAATTTATTCATCATTTATTAATTCAACTTGCATCTCAACAAGGGACTCTTGTTTACAGATCAGGTTTCTTGTCCACCTTAAAGAAAGTGGGAGAAAATGACAAGATGCAGTGGATGGAAACTAATCAAGGAGAGAAGCAACTTAGAACTAAGGAGACATTTCCTGACAAATGGGAACAATTAATCAGTGGAACAACTTGCCTCCAGAAGTTGTGACTGCTCCAACACTGGAACTTTTAAAGAAGAGATTGGATAACAATTTGTCTGAAATGGTATAGGGTTTCCTGCCTAAGCAGGGGGTTGGACTAGAAGACCTCCAAGGTCCCTTCCAACTCTGTTATTCTATATTCTGTATATTCTCTAGGTAGAAAAAGGACTGGCAGAATCTGGAGGTGGAGAAAAAAGAGGGATCACATCTGGGTATGATTCTGGAGACTACATTTTCAGAAGGATATCGACAGGATAGAGAAGGTTCAGATGAAGACAACAAGAACGTAGCTGAAGCAACTTGGAATAGTCCATCTGAAGAGGAGGTGACACGGGAGGCATGACAGACATAATCAAGTTCATAAAGTCAATTTTCCATGGCCACAGAAACTGGAACAAGAAATAATGGTATCAATTTCAGCCAGCGTCATTTTTTTTTTTTTTTAAGATAAGGCAAAACTTCCTGATGATACGATCTACACGACAGAAGAATAATGTACTTCTGGAAGTTATAGATTTCCATCTCTAGAGGCTTTTAAGAAGTAGTTGGAGTTCTACTTTTCATGGATGTTTTAAGTAGCTTTTCACACATTGCAGAGGGTTGGGCTTGATGATCCTTGTGACCCCTTCCAACTCTGCAGCCCTATGAATAGTCAGTTGCCCTAGAAAGAGGATGCACAAAATATACCCTGCTGCTTGAACAGAACCAGTTAGTTTAAGCAGGTAAAATGACTTGAAAGCCAGAATGTGAAATGATAACAAAAGTCTGCTTAAATCCTGGGCAGGAAATTAGATAAGGGCAGTGTGTGTGTTCAAGGGGAACATCAGAATTGCTGGCACATAATTGTGGTGCCCATTTAACGTGCAAGGGAGAGAGAGAGACAGAGAGACAGAGACAGAGACAGAGACAGAGACAGAGACAGAGACAGAGATACACAGAGAGAGACACAGACACACACACACACACACAGAGAGAGAGAGAGAGAGAGAGAGACAGACAGACAGACAGACAGACAGAGATAGAGAGACAGAGAGACAGAGAGAGACAGACAGAGAGAGACACACACACAGAGAAAGAGAGACAGAGAGACACACAGAGAGAGAAACAGAGAGAGAGAGAGTGACAGAGAGAGAATGGGAGGGAGGGAGAGAGAGACAGAAAGAGACAGAGAGAGACACACAGAGAGAGAGAGACACACACAGAGAGAGACACAGAGACAGAGAGAGACAGAGACAGAGAGACAGAGAGAGAGAGTGACAGAGAGAGAATGGGAGGGAGGGAGGGAGGGAGGGAGACAGAAAGAGACAGAGAGACAGAGACAGGCAGAGACACACACAGAGAGAAAGAGAGATGGAGAGAGACAGAGAGAGAGACACACACACAAAGAGAGAGACACAGAGACACAGAGAGAGACAGAGACAGAGAGAGAGAGAGTGACAGAGAGAGAATGGGAGGGAGGGAGAGAGAGACAGAAAGAGACAGAGAGAGACACACACAGAGAGACACACACAGAGAGACACACAGAGAGAGAGACACAGAGAGAGAGAGTGACAGAGAGAGAATGGGAGGGAGGGAGAGAGAGACAGAAAGAGACGGAGAGACAGAGACAGGCAGAGACACAGAGAGAGATAGAGAGAGACAGAGAGAGAGAGAGAGAGAGACAGAGACAGAGAGAGAGTGACAGAGAGAGAATGGGAGGGAGGGAGAGAGAGACAGAAAGAGACAGAGAGAGACACACAGAGAGAGACAGAGACAGAGACAGAGACAGAGACAGAGAGACACAGAGAGAGAGAGAGAGACAGAGACAGAGAGACACAGAGAGAGAGAGACAGAGAGAGAGACACACACAGAGAGAGTGACAGAGAGAGAATGGGAGGGAGGGAGGGAGAGAGAGAGACAGAAAGAGACGGAGAGACAGAGACAGGCAGAGACACAGAGAGAGATAGAGAGAGACACAGAGAGAGAGAGAGAGAGACAGAGACAGAGACAGATAGAGAGTGACAGAGAGAGAATGGGAGGGAGGGAGAGAGAGACAGAAAGAGACAGAGAGAGACACACAGAGAGAGACACAGAGAGAGACAGAGACAGAGACAGAGAGACAGAGACACACAGAGAGACACAGAGAGAGAGAGAGTGACAGAGAGAGAATGGGAAGGAGGGAGGGAGGGAGAGAGAGACAGAAAGAGACGGAGAGACAGAGACAGGCAGAGACACAGAGAGAGATAGAGAGAGACAGAGAGAGATAGATAGAGAGAGAGAGAGAGAGAGGGAGGGAGAGGGAGAGAGGGAGAGAGAGAGAGAGAGTGCAGAGGGTTTTCCCTACTCTCAAATCTTCCTTCATTTCCCACCCAGGCGAGGGTCTGTACCCCAAGAGGCTGGACATTTCAGGCATCCGTATTGTGTGAGAATGCAATCAAGCCCAAGAAGACAAATTTTTGCTGGCATTAAATTAACCAGCGCTGCAGCCTCGCCAATGTTTCATTAAAACGTTGCATAAGCATTTGCCATACCATGTACCCGGGAAAACAATTTAATTTCCTGGCCTTATCACAAGCTGCAGAGACAGCTCTTCCCCAGCAAGGGAGGATTAACACAAAAACTGGGAGACTCCAAGTCTGTGATTTATAGAAAGCATGCCTCTAGCACATCGCTAGCTGTGACCCTCCCCGAGACCTGCATGACTGCATACTCAGAAACTGGAGCTCCATCTTCTGATGCCTTTGGTCCCACTCATTCCATTTTTTAAAAAGCAACATGCTATGTAATTAATCAGTTCAAGTGCAGGAAAACCATCGGCAGTGGGGGAAGGAGGTGAGAAAGTTACAATTATATAGCTCACGAGTGTTTTAATCTTTCTACTCTAGTCAAAATAGACAATAGTAAACGAGGTGGATTTTAAAAAAAAAATCATAGCACTTAATGTCCAAATACAAGACATACTTTGGGGGTAGAAGTCTCCCCATCTAGAAGGAAGCGCCCAGAGTAGCTTCGCCAACAGAGGCAACCTAAAACATGATCAAGCATCTCAGTAGCTAGATTCCCCCACCACTGGGCTTAGTGGTGGCTTTCATAGAATCAACTACCGTTGATAGAGTTCACACTTGGTGCTATTCTGTAAAGTGTGATTTATGAGTCACAAGCACTGAATTCACCCAACACATCTTGCTCAAAGCAAACAAACATATTTAGCATAAGGCATGAGCAAAATTAGAACAAGCGAATTGCGTATATTTATCGTAAATCGTAAAATTGATGCTATGGTATATGTCCAAATTTGAGTTTCCGGGCAGAAAATCTAGGTTTCAAATTGTGTTACATCAAGACCTTCCGTTGAAAGGACCTAGTAGTAACACAACAGGAGGAAACACTGGATATTGCTGATATATATAATTCTCAGCATGTAGATATTTGGTTGACAGACAGATCATCTATGGACTCTTCTAGAAATGATGGGAAGGTGGACACATCTATGAGGGTTTAAAAATGGGATGAGACAAAGTCTTGATCAAAAACTAATAAACATGATACTTCCAGGAGAGGGCTTCTGAAGGAGCTTCCAGGAGAAGGCTTCAGTTTTCGGAAGACATCAATGGGAGAGGGGCTACATTCTTCATGTCCTGATTCATTCATTCATTCATTCATTCATTCATTCATTCATTCATTCATTCTTCCCTTCCTCTCTTTCTTAATCTTTTATTAGTCAGAACGGACAGCTCCATAAAATGGAATATGTAGATAACCTTGGGAGATGAGGGAAAGAGATGCTGCCCAAGAAGCTATCAGACAAGAGATTCAGGAGCCCCAATGGCTTAACAGTCAGAGGAAGAAATCCCTCTCCTAAAGGGTGAAAAGCAGTGGTGGGAAGTTTGTACCTTCCAATGTGCAAGATTGAGCAATGTAGCCTTACAATAAAATAGAATTAACTCTTCTAAATGTGTTTCTTCTCTGGTTTAGCTGGGAAAATTGACACAAGATTTTAAAAAACACAGCATGATAGATAAGGCAACATACTCAATCATGATGGATTGAGTAATACAATATAGAAACTTGGACCATTCCTTTCTCCAGGCATTCTCATGTTTAAACTGGGTAGTAGTTAAATCAAATAGCAGAGGAGCTGATAATATTATATATAATAATATTGTATAATAACTGTTTCCACATTGTTTTGGCATCAAAGCAACTATCCAAGGTCCAATTCCTGCCAAACATTACCTAGTCTCCCCAGACACAACCCAATGAGTCTTCCTCAACCAAGGCACTGTCCTGATATGTTGGATACCAATGCCCATAATTCCCAGCTAGGTCCAAAAAGGGAACCAAACGCCAGTGAAACAGAAACAGTCTCTTTCTTTCAAGCAAAGAGAAAACAGCTTAAATCCAATTGGCCTCCACCAGGTTCCGATTCATTTTTCTGAGGCTCAAAACTTTGAAAAACAAAGAAGGCATGCATTATGAATTCAATTTTTCAGGGCAGCTTTCCTCTCCCCTCCTTTCCCTGCCCACTCCCCTCCAAACAGACAAAATTAAATTGTTGATACAAAATTGGATATATTGCAGACTGGAGTTTTAAGGGGAATAATGTAAGACATGCTATTCCAATTGCACCCCCTTCTGGCCAATGAAACAAAGTAAGGATTTATTGAAAAGCATAGTAAAAGCAAGTTTTAAAATCCATCTTAATGCAACTCTAGTAAAACTAACGCCTCCTTTGAGCTGAGTTTCATTGATCAATGACATTATGGAGATGTCCCTAAAAAAGATGCTTTCTATTGTTGTCAACTCTGAAATGAATCTGGCTGGGACCATTTTGGAGGCTTCAGGGCAGGGGTGAAATGCTACTGGTTCACACCGGTTCAAGCAAACCAGTAGTAACAAAAGCTACCGGTTCGTCCAAACTGGTATTTCCCATAATCAGCTGTGCCACGCGATTTATATTCGCTAGAAAGGAGGAAATTCTTCTTTCTAGCAAATCTAAATCACACAGCACAGTTGTTCCCCTCCCTCACTGTTCTACTTACCTTCAAATGGCTCCTTTTTCTGTGTGAAGCATGAGTTTGGTACACACTGTGCATGTGTGCGCACACAGTGTGTGTTTGGTGCATGCACGCGCAGTGTGCAACTGGCACACACTGCCCATGTGCGGGCAGCAAACCGGTGGCAATCCGCAGAGGATTTCACCACTGCTTCAGGGTTGCCACAATGCGAAGAAAGGACAAGGAGGGGGAATATAGTTAGATGGGGGGGCAGTGGAGGGTTGCTACCGGTTCTCCCCAACCGGTAGTGGAAATTTTGAGTAGTTCGGAGAACCGGTAAATACCACCTCTGCCTGACCCCCGCCCTCAATCTATTTGCTGCCTCCCAAGTCCCAGCTGATCAGCCAGAAGGAAAAAATCAGAGCTCACTTGACAAAGAAGAGAAAAATAAAAACAAGACACCGTAGCTTTAAATTGAGAAGCCAAGAAGCCTCCCAACTGATCGGCTAGAACTGATCTGCTCCTTGTAAACCGCTTGGTAATTGAGGCCAAGCTGCCTGAAAGCGGTTTCCGATGCTCTCACTGAAGGCAGAGTGGCAAAAAACTGTTTAAACTCTTGCCGCGGCGCTTCAAAGGGCTGCCCTACAGCTGATCAGTGGTAAAAGGCAGTGTGGTGGTGCGCTCCAAAAACAAATGAGTAGACCGGTACGGCTCTACAAGCAGTTAAAAGCCTGGTAGACCAGTACCTCTGCTAAATCCTAAATAATTGTTTGTCACATGACCATCAAACCACGCCCACAAAATAAGCCACGCTCACAGAAACAGTAGTAAAAATTTTTAGAACCCACCCTGGGGGGAAGAGGTTTGTAGCCAAAACAAAATAGTTTCCTGTGGGAACCAAGGACATTTCAACAGGTGGCTGGAGGAAGGAGGAGCAATGTAACCAGGCAACCAGCCAGCACCTTGATTGGACAATGTGACTGATTGTTTGGGGAAAGGGGCAGTGGTGAAATCTATCTTTTTTTCCTACTGGTTCTCTGGGCGTGGCTTGGTGGGCATGGCTTGGTGGGTCATGTGACTGGGTGGGCATGGCTATGTAGTCATGTGACTGGGGGGGTCAAAAGACAGAAACTCACTTTAACAATGTCCTGCTGGAGCAGGAAGCTGGACTAGATGACCTTCAGGTCCCTTCCAGCCCTGGATTGTTGTGCTCTTTCAAGGTATCCTCTGAAGCTGTGTCTAGTGCCAGGTTTGTGGTCCTTCCTTACTCTCCTTTTTCCCTCCCTCCCTCCCTTTTTTCTTTCTTTTTCTTTCTTTCTCTTTCTTTGTCCTCTCCCTCCCTCCCCCCCTCCCCCCCTCCTCTCTCTCTCTCTCTCTCTCTCAATCTCTTTCTTTCTTTCTTTCTTTCTTTCTTTCTTTCTTTCTTTCTTTCTTTCTTTCTTTCTTTCTTTCTTTCTTTCTTTCTTTCTTTCTTTCTTTTGCATCACCCCCTCCCCCAGTTTTGGCCTAGCAGGCCTCAGGGAAGCCTCCTGGGGGGGGAAAACGGACCCCTTATAGGTATTTTAAAAATGCTTTAAAAAGTAAAAAAAAAAAAAGTTCCAAGGATCATGCAGCACAGCTGATTGTCACAACTTATTGTCGGAACTTTTTTTTTTTTTTTTTTTTACTTTTTAAAGCATTTTTTTACTACCGGTTCGGGAGAACTGCCCTGAACCAGTAGCATTTCACCCCTGGCAAAGGGGAAATTTTCACTTTTAATCAGGTGAAAACCGCAGGAATCGGTTTTCACCTGCTTGTGCCAATATGATCTCTCCAATAAAACTGTTCTTTGAGTCAGTCTGTCTTGGAGTTCTGCTTTCTATGGGGCTGTTACTTGGAACGTTGACATTTGTCGGAAGTTCTGGCCTCCAGAGGGCCTCCGGAGCTTGGGGAGGCCATTTTTACCCTCCCGGAGGCTCAAGGAAAGCCTCTGGAGCCCGGGGAGGGCAAAAACACCCCCCCTGCCTTGGTGCAGGAGGCCAACTAGGCCATGCCCACTGTGGCCAGCAACCGGGCAGAGAACCCCTTGCTAAAATTTTTGAAGCCCACCCCTGCCTGTGACAGCTGGCCAGTAGAACCAAGAACAGCCAGTGATTTCATTACAGCTACCACTCTCCTGGGTGCACCTCAAGGTATTGGTTCTCATCTTCAAAGCGCTCCATGGCTTATGGCCTGGTTATTTACGAGACCACCTTCTGCCACCAATAACCTCCCACCGGCCAATACGCTCTCACAGAGAGGGCCTCCTCAAGGTGCCGTCGGTCAGGCAATGTCGGCTGGCGACCCCCCAGGGAAGAGCCTTCTCTGTGGGGGCACCCGCTCTCTGGAATGAGCTACCCCCAGGGATACGACTGATCCCGGACTTCCGGACCTTTCGCCGGGCTCTGAAGACGTTTTTATTTCAGCAAGCCGGGCTGGATTAAAAATCTTTTAATTGTTGGATTTTATGGGTAAGGGGTTTTAAATTGGGGGAAGCCAATATAAATTTAATTTTGTTTTTATAGTATTTTAATGTTTATATTGTATGTTTTTTTAATTTTGGCTGTTCACCACCCCGAGTCCTTCGGGAGAGGGGGCGATATAAAAATTTAATAAATAAATAAATAAATAAATAAATAAATAAATAAATAAATAAATAAATAAACAAACAAACAAACAAACAAACAAACAAACATCTGGGTTTGTTTAACATCTTCATTTTGCTTATTTGTCCGTTTCATGAAGAAGAACAAAACGAATTTGGAGACATTGCAATCATAGCTCTTTTTTTAACTTTATGAACATGGGAAAACTTTGAAACTTGAACAGATTTGGGTTGGTCTGAATTGGGTCGTTCAAGGAGAATAGATCATGCTTATTCCATAACGGGGATGTTTTAATTCAGCAGAAAAAATTATGATATTAACAAGTTGAAAAAAAATTAGCTAAAGGAAAGAGCTAAATGAACCTCCAATTACTTTTCCTCCCCCTCCCTTTGTCTGCTGTACAGAAAGTGTGACTTCCCGATTCAGCACCAGATAGGTGTGATGACAAAGCCAACATTTTTTTTTAATTCTTTAATTTATTAGGTGTAATTACAGTGCTCAGTTCTGGGAAGCTGAAAGCAGGAAAGAACTTGAACTGTTTATGGGGGATCAGAGGTGTATTTTCAATTCTGTTAGTATATTTCCCTTGTGAATCTCTGAATTTTACAAAGGAAGATGCTTAAGATTCCATCATGCTTTATTTAACTGTTAGTATATCCATAGTTTTCCCTGAAGGATGAAGAACAGAACTTACCAAAAGAATTAGAATAGAAAGATGAAAGGAAAAGGATCAGAGTTGTCACACAGAGGCTGGAGAACAGCATCTGACTAGAGAAAGTTGTTCAAATTAATCCCATATTGATCAGAAAACTATGGTACAGAAAAGTCATGCCCAGCCTGGTGCTCCCACAAAAACATGGGATGAGATGTTCCAGATCCATCAGCCCAAGTCATAGTATTTGATTATAGAAGCTGTATTCCAATATATAACAGAATAACAGAGTTGGGAGGGACCTTGGAGTTGGGAGGTCTTCTAGTCCAGTGGTCACCAACTGGCGGTCCGTGAGAAAATTTTGGTGGTCCGCAGAAAAATTATTTGAATTTTTTATATTGCACTAAATCAGGGGTCCTCAAATTACAGCCCATGGGACAGATACGTGCAATGAACGCTTGTGTTGCTGCAGAGTCTCCCCCTTCGGGGTCTTTTTGTGTGGGTTGGAAGGGGGCAGAAATTTGGACTTGGGGTCTGCTTCAGCCTCCTGGTGCCGGGGTTTGGGCGAAGGCTGGAGGGAAGTGCTGCTGGTGGCGAAGAGCCAGAGGGCCTCGTTCCAGTGGGACTGCCTCATGGCCTGGAACTGGCTGACCATCTCAGCCCGCTGAGCCTCCAGGTGCCGATACCTGGCCTTGCACTCCCGCAGGTCTTCCCTCTGCTTGGAAAGCCTATGCTCCTAGTCCTCAGTGAGGTGTTTCTGCTGAGTTCCCTTCTCAATCAGAACCAATTTGAACTGAGCTGTTTTGCCAACTCTTTCTCATGGTGGCTGCTTAGCTCCAACCACTGCTTCCTATTGGGGCTCTAAGGAGCCTGGGCGGGGAGGCGAGGAGTGGCTGGCGGGGGGGGGGGGGGGGTAGGTAGAGGCTGGCGAGGCATCCCTTGATGTGAATGACATCAAGTTGGCCATGCCCACCCAGTCACATGACCACCTGGGCACGCCCACCCAGCCGGTCATTAGGCAGATCATATTAGTGGTCCGCGGAATTTAAAATTATAAATTTAGTGGTCTCTGAGATCCGAAAGGTTGCTGACCCCTGCTCTAGTCCAACCTCCTGCTCAAACAGGAGACCCTTATATCATTCTGGACAAATGGCTGTCCTATCTCTTCTTAAAAACCTCCAGTGATGGAGCACATCTGGAAGGCAACGGGCTTGAAAAGATGGATTAAAGAGCAAATGTCACTGGTTACAAAGCCCTGAATTTAACTATAATCATAGATATGAAATTACTAAGCGGTGGTTTTCCACAGCTAGAAATGACTTACGAATGCTAACCTTCTTATAATCAGTTTATTGGGTTATTTCTTTTTTAGGATCTTTGTCCTTGGATGATATTTATCATGATGGTCAGTTTTCCCTCCTTTCCCAAATGTTGATCATGGAAAACTTCAAGTTTGGCAAACTCAGGATGCCCGGCTTATTCCCATCTTTGGTTACATGAATAGGAACTGGCAAGGTGGACCACATCTGCTTCGAGAAACTTCAAGAGGCTTTTTGGGAATCCAGCAATTTAATCTGTTGTCAGACACAGTGAGAATTTATCGAACCTCTTCTTTTTAGGTACTACGTCTTCCAACCAGGATCCATTAGATTTCCTTGGATTAGAACCAGTGTTGGGTTTCACTTACCTCTGCTACCAGTTTGCTCTGCATGCAGAGAGCGTATTTGATGATGTCCGGGCAGGTGGGCAGAGCTTCCCGCGGTTGCTGCTACCAGTTTGACCGAACCAGGGCAAACCAGTAGCAACCCACCACTGATTAGAACCTTCTCTGAGCATCAGTGGTATTCTATGCTCCAGACTTCATCCTTAAACTTGGAGTGGTCCAAATGTGTTGGACTTCATCATTTCCAGCCAGCATGATCTTTGGGTACTACTAGGTCAGGAAATACCAGTGTGAACAATGAACTGAGAATGCTTTTTTTGATTTCATACATGTGATTATAGGGATGTGGTGGCTCAGTGGCTAAGACACTGAGCTTGTCGATTGAAAGGTCAGCAGTTCAGCGGTTCAAATCCCTACTGCCGGGTAACGGGGTGAGCTCCCATTACTTGTCCCAGCTTCTGCCAACCTAGCAGTTCGAAAGCCCGTAAAAAATGCAAATAGAAAAATAGGGACCACCTTTGGTGGGAAGGTAACAGCGTTCTGTGCCCCTTCGGCATTTAGTCATGCTGGCCACATGACCACGGAGACGTCTTCGGACAGCACTGGCTCTTTGGCTTTGAAATGGAGATGAGTACCGGCCCCTAGCCTTGGGAATGACCTGCACATATGTGCAAGGGTAACCTTTATCTTTACATGTGATTATGAAAGCTGGGCTTGGAGATAGAGGAAATTGAAGTTGAGACCTTTTGCCAACCTAACATCGATTTCACCATTCAGCTATGGTCCATTCCAACAGATCAGAGTTTAACAATGGTCTCTTCTGTGAATGTATGATCAAAATAAAGTCCCAAAACTGGAAATGCAGTCCTTAAACTTAGATGACTTTTTGCAAAGCATCTGAAAGGCCTTCCTTATATGTACATGAGAAGCATATTCAGGTAGTCCTTGACTTACGACCAACAATTGAGCCCAACATTTCTGTTGCTAAGTGAATTTTGCCCCATTTTGCGACCCTTTCTTGTCACAGTTGTTAAGCGAATCACCGCAGTTGTTAAATCAGTAACACGGTTGTTGAGTGAATCTGGATCCCCTATTGACTTTGCTTGTCAGAAGGACGCAAAAGGGGATTATATGACCCCCGGGAGATGCTGCAACCATCTTCAATATGAGTCAGTTTTCAAGAGACTGGATTTTAATCACGTGACCAGAGGTGGTATTCAGCCAGTTCACACCAGTTCAGGCAAACTGGTAGCAGCGATCGCAGGTGGGCCCGTAAACCCGCCCAGGCTCCAAGTCATGCTATTTAGGCACATTTTCAAGGCCAGACGCATGCACAGAAGGTACGTGAGTGAGCAAACCCACTCCTGCACGTGACCATGGGGATGTTGCAATGGTCGTAAGTGTGAAAAATGGCCATAGCTCACTTTTTCCAGTGCCGTTGCAACTTCGAACGGTCGATAAATGTACTCTTGTAAGTCAAGGACTTACCTGTATTTCCTCTTCTGCCTGTTCTCCTTCTTTCAATTTTTTTTTTAAAAAAAATAAAATAGAGAAGCTACTTCTGACATCTTCATTTTAAGAATACCGTTGATCAGGTCTCCCTTTTCTAAAGTGTACGTTCCACATTAAGTCATTATCTATGCTGTTCACTCCATTAATTCTGCTAGTTTTATTAGCAAAGTTCTGCTGCCTAGTCCTGTAACAGTGACAAGCATTACGAAAAGCTAATCTGACAGATAATGACTCCATTAAGGGTTGAATACTAATTGGTTTACATCAGGGGCCTGGAATTAATTGGTGTAAATAAATTAGCACCTGAGCAAAGCATCACTCTAGCTTTGGGTTTCGTAAATACCTCCCTTAAAACAACAACAACAAGAACCAAACCCTCAGCACCCTGGATCTTCAGCAAGATGCAGCTGTATAAAAATAGACAGGGCAAGCAATTAAAATGAGGTGAGAAAAACCTATCAAGAAAGGTTGAAGATCGTTGTCCAAGAGTTCTGAGATGGGGAAAAAGCTCTGCTTGAACCTTTTTGGTTTGGTTTTGATGAGTTTGTCTAATGGAGATTCTCCGTCATCCAGGTGATGGTTGTCCCAAAGGGGCTTTTTTTTCAAGAGGCAACTGGACTTTCTGGTTTTTCTTTGAAGATGTTTCGCTTCTCAACCAAGAAGCTTCTTCAGCTCTGAGTTGGATGGTGGGGAATGGAAGGATTGATATTCCTTGCAGACAGCTAGTCATTTGCAATTTTTTAGCGGGTCGTTAAGACCACCTGGAGGTTCATCTGTGTCTTCAGGGCAGGGGTGAGTTCTACTTACCTCTACTACTGGTTCACAACGGGAGCAGGTGTATGCACAGATCATTCATGACGACTGTCAGCACTTCAACCTGCATTTACTCTAGTGCTGACATAAGGAGAAGAGGGGGCAGCTGGCAAGAGGACGCTTGACTTCTCACCTACTTATTTTCCTTGAAGATAATATCCCCTAGGAGATGAGATGGGAGGGGGGACATTCCTGGGAGTTGAAGTAATAGATATGGGGAGAGTGATTTGGAAGAGGGCCAATGAGACGCAGAGAATTGGGGAACAGAAAGGGAAGGTTTGGGGTCAGGAAGTCAGAGTTGGCTACACCACGATGGGGGACAGATTGTCATGCTTAATAAAATGAAAGATTTTACTGAAGACTATTCATTTGGAAATGCAATTTATTTCATTTGAGATGACATCGAAACCTGACAATGACATCCAGGCAGGTGGGCGGAGCCTCCCGCCACTGTTACTACCGGTTCGCAAGAAACAGACCGAACTGGGAGCAACCCACCACTGCTTCAGGGTCACCTGAGTGGTGCAAATGGGTGTGGAGCCTTCTTGGAATTGTTGAAAGGACTGTGTTGTAGACTGGAGATAGTTGATGTCATATCCCTCTGTTGAGAGAGGGCTGTTCAATTTTGACTCTATCTCCATTCTACAACACAGTCCTTTCAACAGTTCCAAGAAGGCTCCACACCAATTTGCACTACTCAGGTGACCCTGATGACATAGTCATAGATAAACCTCCAAGTGGCCTCAATGACTCTCTAAAAGGATGCAAATCGGCCAAAGAGGTTGTAGAAAAAATGTTCTTAAAAGAAAAAAAGCCTCTGACGATCCCAGCTGAGCCGCGCAATCATCGGAGGTTTTTTTTTTAACTTTTAAAGCATTTTTTCTGCCAAAGAGGTTGTAGAAAAAATGCTTTTAGAAATAATTAAAAAAAGCCTCTGATGATCGCGTGGCTCAGCTAGGCATGTGGGGGCAGGGATTTTTGCTACCGGTTCTCCGAACCACCTGCCACCATCGCTACCGGATCGGGCGATCCGATCCAAACCGGAAGCATTTCACCCCTGATGTGGGGACTCCTGGGAGGGGCAGGGTGGGGTGGGTGGGACCAGCCAGGAGTGGGATTTGGGGGTTCTCCAAACTGCACAGAATCTTAGCTAGAGGTTCTCCCGAACCTCTGGAAATCCCCAGCAGCCCACCCCTGGTTAGAAAGGAGAAAGAAAAAGTGGAGGGGTAAGTTGAAAGAGGAGGAAATAATCAGAAATTGAATGTGTGTGTGTGAGTGTGAGTGTTAAATTCACAGGATAATTTTAGTGTGCTCAGTGACTTCCTTCCAGGCACAATTGCTTAATAATAAAAAAAGACTCGCCTCTCCCTCTACAAACTCCTGCACCACAAGTCCCAAAAGTGTGATCATTCCCTAGGAACAAAACCCCAGCAAAGGGTGTCACCATTTTCTCTTGATTATTATCTGTTAAAAAAACAACAACAACGCACACAACAACTACTGAAACAACCTCATTGAAAAAACAGTGTTAGAGATAGAAGCAGTAGCAGTTTCCTCCTGGAAGCTGGAGAGGGGGCTTCTAAAGATCTCAGGATGAAGAGAATTCAGTGCTTCGGGCCACGATGAAGTTCCTCCGGTGGGAGGAGGTTGAGAAAGTCTAGTTTAGTGAAGAGAAGGACCAGGGGAGGCAGGATAGCAGTCTTCCAATATTTGATAGCAGTCTTCCCCAATATTTGAGGGGCTGCCACAGAGAGGAGGGGGTCAAGCTATTTTCCAAGGCACCTGAAGGCCAGACAAGGAATAATGGATGGAAACCGATCAAGGAGAGATTCAACCTAGAAATAAGGAGAAATTTTCTGACAGTGAGAGCAAATAACCCATGGAACAGACGTTGCCTTCAGAAGTTGTGGGAGCTCCATCACTGGAAGCTTTCAAGAAGAGACTGGACTGCCATCTGTCAGAAATAGTGCAGGATCTCCTGGTTGGGTGGGAGACTGAACTTGATGACCTACACAGTCCCTTCCAACTCTGTTAATCTGTTAAAAGGAGGGAAGACAGTACAGAGATTAACAGACAAGAAACTGAATCAGTTGTGTTGACATCTTAAAGCCTACATGGCATCTCCAGTCAACTAGACAGAAATCTGGAAGGAAGCATTTCAGATCAGTGTTGGCCTCCTAGAGAAGCTCTGGAGGCTGGGGACAGCAAAAAACGTCACTTCCTGTCCCACCAGGAGTTGGGAAATGGGCAGTTTCAGGCCTCCGGAGGGCCTCCGAGAGAGTGGGGAAGGCTGTTTTCGCCCTCCCCAGATGCATAGAGAGGATTTGGAGCCAGGTGAGAAAGAAAAATGGGCCTACCTGGCCATTGTGTGCCAGGAGTAGGGGGGAGGGTAGTTGTGTGCACATGCTCAGGGCGGGACGCATAGAATTATGGATGTGGACACGCATGCGTGCAAACCTCCCCCACCTCCCGGCACGGGATGGCAAAAAGGTTAGCCATCACTGGTCTAGAGGCTGTAATTTTGACCGTCTAATTTTGGTTTCCAAAGCCATCAGTTTCATGCAAGCATTTAGAGACAAACATAGACATTTACAATCTTTTCCCAGTCCCATGACCCAAATTGTCTGGATTTCAGTGAGAAAAACCTGGTAACTTTGGTGAGCTGCCAAACAAGGCTACAGTTGCTGCTCCACAAATGTGCCCCTCCCTCCCATATATATATACATGTGTGTGTATATATATATTTATATATATATATAAAATCAGGATTTGCATATAGAATTTGCATATGGAATCCATGTAAAGAACAGAGGTCCGCAGGTTAACTTATTTTAAAAATGTAAATCTACATAGAGCGCATTGTTAAACTCCGCAGCATCCTTTTTTAAAGAATTATTCAGAGTTTAAGAATCATACTATTTTTCCTTCTTTTATGATGGCCAACATTTGTTAGGGGTTTTTAAAAAGAAGATTATGTAAATAACCTAGGAAATGCAATTCCAGAATGTTTACTGCTGATTTTTAAAATATGGGAGGTTATTTGTATATTTGCCAACTATCCCTTTTCTTCTCTTTGATTTTCCTTTCATTAAGAAAAAAGAACATTTATTGAAGACTCCTTTGATGCATCTACAGTTAAACATAACCCCAATTGTGGCTGCAAAAGATGCTCTAGTTAATTCCTGGAAAATGCACTTTTCAACAAGCGTACTTTTAAAGAAGAGCGCAGCTCATCTACAAATTAAGTTTTTAAAATGTTATCAGAATTCTGCCTCAACCCTTCCCCTTTCTGTTACTCGGCCTTTTAAGTCGACCTGCTTTCAAAATCCTAATTGTAAAGAAAGCCGTAATAAGAACTCATTTTATTATTTATTTAATTTTATGGATGCTGAACTTACAAGAATTGTGTTTTGGGGTGGCATGCCATCAACAAACAGACACATCAACAAAATAACAGACCCATGGAGTTAAAAATTAAACAAATGAATAGGTAGTTGGGAACCTGAATTTATATTTCATCCTTGCAGGGAATTTCAATCATCTTGGCCCCAATAGCTTAGTAAAGAGCTGGGCATTTTAAAGTTTTTCTGTAGGAGAATGTGGCAGAATGTGGGGGTGGGGTCAAGAGCTTTAGAGTCGGGGTTTCCCCAGATGTGGGGAAATATGACATGTCGAATAAATCTGTGCTTTGAGGAATGTGCCTGCCTCGGAGTTTTGATTCAGTTGGGGGTGTTACTAGGAACCCTGACAGTTTATACAACCCATTGCTAACACACAAACGAAACAGCTCTAAAGCAACTGTAGCAGTGGTGGGTTTCTACTGGTTCACCCCGGTTTGAGCGAACCGGTAGTGGTGGAGGCAGGAGGCTCCGCCCACCCACCCACCCAGACATCATCACAGACGCTCTGCATGTGAGCGAAGCAAGCACGCACACGAGCACGCTCCCGGGTCTCGAACCGGTAGCAAAGGTAAGAGGAATCCACTACTGAACTGCAGGCGATGAGGTACACACTCGTACCCAGTGGTGAAATGTAAAATTTGTTACTACCGGTTCTGTGGGCGTGGCTTGGTGGTGGGGGTAATGTGACTGGGTGGGAGTGGCCAACTTTTTTTTTTTTTTTTACTTTTAAAAGCATTTTTTCTACAACCTCTTTGGCCGAAGAGGTTGTAAAAAATACTTTAAAAAGCCTCTGAAGATCAGGCAACTCAGCTGGGATCGTCAGAGACTTTTAAAAGCATTTTTTCTACAACCTCTTCGGCCAAACAGGTTGTAAAAAAAATACTTTAAAAAGCCTCTGACGATCCCAGCTGAGCCGCACAATCATCAGAGGCTTTTTTTGTTTTACTTTTAAAAGCATTTTTTCGGCTGAAGAGGTTGTAGAAAAAAATGCTTTTAAAAGTTTTAAAAAAGCCTCTGATGATCGCGCAGCTCAGCTGGGCAATCGGGGGAAGGGGGAGTGCAGGGATTTTTGCTACCAGTTCTCCGAACCACCCACCATTGCTACCGGATCGGGCGATCCGGTCCAAACCGGGAGCCTTTCACCCCTGCTCGTGCCTCTCTTAGAAGGTACACTTGCTTTTTCAGTCTGTCTCACTCTTTATTATTCGCTTTCTGCTTTTAATAAAACCAAATGGAAATCTTCCAAGCCAATACAGATCTCCAGTCTCTGGCATCTTTATTTCCAAATATGTCTCTTGAGCTCTAGGATGGTCACAACAGTAAAAAAAAAAAAAAAAAAAACAATTAACGGATCCAGAGCTGCAGCTTAAACCTTTGATCAGAAGTTGGATTACTTTCCCAGATGGAAAAGAACATTCTGGAAGATGGAAGGGATATGGGAAGTCAATCAGTGGCTGGCCATATGCATTAAAGATGCATGTAGGGCATGTACCTCTATTTTCTTGCAAGACGTCTAATAAAAATACTCCCACTACCACTGATGATGTTACCTAGTTTGCAACAAAACAAGCAAGCTGAGACAGCACCCAGGTCGTGTCATTTTAACCCTGAGCTTCAGATATTTTTTGTTGGTAAAAATGCTCATAGCCTGCTATCAAAAGCATGTTCATCAGCCAACAATGTGGCCATCCCAGTTTGATTCAAAGGGTAACATAACGTAACGTAACGTAACGTAACGTAACGTAACGTAACGTAACATAACATAACATAACATAACATAACATAACATAACATAACATAACATAACATAACATAACATAACATAACATAACATAACATAACATAACATAACATAACATAACATAACAAGTAACAACCAAAATACTCAGCATTTTATATTCTACTTACTTATTTATACAAATTCAGGCAGGAGGTTCGAGAGTGACAAAACTTTCTGTTCACTGTAGAATCTCTATTGTAGAAGGAATCAAGAAACCAAACTCCTTCACTGGGGAAACTAGGATGTAAATGCCAGGCTGGGGAAAAAAAATGAACTCATTGCATCATAATGTCTTTCCCAATGATGCAGCTGTTTCATACCCCATATCTACTAATTTGCAAGGGGCAAATTCAGCTTCCTGACCAAACATCCAGCAAAGGAAGTTGGGGGAGAAAAAAAAAAAGGAACCATGGAGGAACTAGATGGGCAAGTATAGACCAAGGAAAGTAGCACTAACCAACTAGTGACCAAGTGTCAAGCTATCCTAATGAACTATAGACTTTCTAAGGAAAAACTATTTCAAAAGTAAAGGCAGGGACACACAATCTCTTCAACGCTATGAGATCTTATGCAAAATGCAAGAGGCTTTCAGTTGTACAATACATCCATTTTTCTCCATCACACATCTTTTTTGTGTGCGTCTGTGGAGTAATCCTGGCCTCTAACTTTTGCCTTTGATCATTAGCAAAGGTGGGCTACAGGGGTTCGGGAGAACCTCTAGCTAAGATTCTGTGCAGTTCGGGGAACCTACCAAATCCCACTCCTGGCTGGCCCCGCCCACCCCATCCCTCCCCTCCCAGGAGTCCCCACGCGGCCCATTTTGGATGCAGGTAAGTGCAGGGCACACACAAATGCTTGGGAATGGCAAAAAACAGGCCTACTGGAAGTTCAAGGGTCTCCGGAGCCTGGGGAGCAGGGGTGGGTTCTAAATTTTTTTACTACCGGTTCTGTGGGCATGGCTTATTTTGTGGGTGTGGCTTGGAGGTCATGTGACTAGGTGGGCGTGGCTAGCTGGTCAGAGTCATTTCTGGAAGGTCCTCACACTTACGACCAGTCCTCGCACTTACGACCCAACTCATTTGTTTGCTTTTAAACTAATCAGCTGTAGGGCAGCCCTTTGAAGCCCCGCAGCAAGAGTTTAAACAGTTTTTTTCCCTCTAGTCATCAGCTGGGACTCAGGAGGCAGCAATAGATTTGGGGGTGGGACCAAATAAAAGGTAAGAATAACGTGGGGGGGTGGGGGGGTGGGAGGGCGGGGGGAGAACTGGTTCGGTGACGTCATATCGTCACCGTTACCGGCTTGGCCGAACCGGACCGAACCGGGAGGAACCCACCAGTGCTGGGGAGGCCATTTCTACCCTCCCGGAGGCTTGAAGGAAGCCTCCAGAGACTGGGGAGGGCAAAAACGTCCCCACCCCCGTGGTACAGGAGGCCGACTAGGCCACACCCACTATGCCCATGCCCACGCCCACCCAGTACCCAGTCAGAGAACCCCTTGCTAAAATTTTTGAAGCCCACCCCTGATCATTAGCATGACAAAGTTCAGCATTTCCCTATGTGGGTGGGACAGGGGTGGGTTCTACTTACCTTTACTACTGGTTCACAACGGGAGCGCACGCACTTCTGCACATGCGCAGATCACCAAATGTGATGTCAGGGCGGAGCCTCCCGCCATTTTTACTACCGGTTCTCAAGAACCGGACAGAACCGGGAGCAACCCACCACTGGAGTGGAAGGAAAAATCCATGGCGGTGTACTAATTAACCGAGGGCTTGTGCAAAAGGTACGTTTTCACTCTTAGTCAAGAAAAACTAAATTCCCAGATACAGAACCGATGGTACATGGCTCAATGGTAGTAACTGTGAGAGGCATCTAGAATGTTCTAGTGGACATTTTTTTTTTATTTGATTTATATGCCACCCTTCTCCGAAGTCTCAGGGCAGCTTACAATGCGCTAAGCAATAGCCTTCATACTTTTGTATATTTATACAAAGTCAGCTTATTGCCCCCACAAACTGGGTCCTCATTTTACCTACTTTAGAAAGGATGGAAGGCTGAGTCAGCCTTGAGCCTGGTGAGATTTGAAGTTGCAGTAATTGCAGGCAGTTGATGTCAATAACAGTGCTTTAGTCTGCTGCGCTACCAGGATTCCTTAAATATGAGCCAGCAATGTATTGCAGCTGCCAAAAAAAGCCAAGGCAGTCCTAGCCTATATCAACAAAGGAATAGTATCAAGATCATGTGAAGAGTTAGTACCACTTCATACTCCTTTAGTTAGACCACAGTTAACAGATTAACAGAGTTGGAAGGGACCTTGTAGGTCATCTAGTCCAACCCCCCTACATCATTGCTGACAAATGGCAGTTCAGTCTCTTCTTGAAAGCTTCCAGTGATGAAGCTCCCACAACATCCGAAGGCAACTTCTGTTCCATCAGTTGATTGCTCTCACTGTCAGAACATTTCTCCTTATTTCCAGGTTGAATCTCTCCTTGTTCAGTTTCCATCCGTTATTCCTTCTCTGGCCTTCAGGTGCTTTGGAGAATAGCTTGACCCCCTCCTCTCTGTGGCAGCCCCTCAAATATTGGAAGACCGCTATCATGCCTCCCTTGGTCCTTCTCCTCACTAGACTAGCTATGCCCAGTTCCTGTAACCGTTCTTCATATGTTTTAGCCTCCAGTCCCCTAATCATCCTGGTTGCTCTCCTCTGCACTTTTTCTAGAGTCTCAACATCTTTTTTATGGTTGGAATGCTGGATCCAGTTTTGATACATAAAAGATGTTGAGAAAGAGTGGAGAGAAGAGTGATAAAGATGATTAGGGCAGTGGTGAAATCCAATTTTTTTTACTACCGGTTCTGTGGGCGTGGCTTGGTGGGTGTGGTGTGGTGTGGCTTGGTGGGCGTGGCAGGGGAAGGATACTGCAAAATCTCCATTTCCACCCCACTCCAGGGGAAGAATATTGCAAAATCTACATTCCCTCCCCACTCTGGGGCCAGCCAGAGGTGGTATTTGCCGGTTCTCCAAACTACTCAAAATTTCCGCTACCGGTTCTCCAGAACCTGTCAGAACCTGCTGGATTTCACCCTTGGATTTAGGCGGCTGGAAAGCTAAAACATAAAGAACAGTTGCAGGAACTGGGTGTGTCTAGTGTAATGAAGAGAAGGGCTAGAGATGACATGACAGTAGTCTTCCAATATTAGAGGGGCTGTCTCAGAGAAGAGAGGGTCAACCTACTCTCCCAAGGCACTTGAGGGCAGGTCAAGAAGTAATGGATGGAAAATTAGAAATTAAAATCTAGAACTCAGGAGAAATTTCCTGATAGTGAGAACAACTAATCAGTGGAACTGCTTGCCTTCAGAAGTTGTGGGTGCTCCATCACTGGAAGTTTTAAAGGAGAGCTTGGACAGACATTTTTCTGGAATGTTATACAGTTTCCTTCTTAAGCAGTGGGGTTGGACTAGCAGGGGGTTGGTCTGCAATCTTAAATACTCAAAGAGCCATTTGGACCCGTTTCCCACAGAAAAGAAAACACCGGGAGCCACAAAACCTGGGTGGGCGTGGCCAACTCGATGTCGCTCACTTCCACCAGTCACATGACTCCCCTCCTAGCCACGCCTACCCAGCTGGTCATTAGGGCAGAGAACCAGTTGTTAAAAAACACCAGGAACCACAAAATCCTTTTGACATATCTCTCTCTCCCTCCCTCTCTCCCCCTCTCTCTGTCTCTCTCTCTCTCTCTCTCCCCCTCTCTCTGTATCTCTCTGTCTCTGCCCTGGCCGCTTCTCCATCTCCCGCCATCACCCTTACCTTCTCAGGCCAAGTGAGGAGTAACTGGCAGGGGAGGGCGAGGGGCGGGGCCAGCCAATGGTGGGATCACCTGACAGGGAGCCATAGCAGAGAGCCCAACCAGCTCCGGAGACGCAGGTTGCTGACCCCTGGTCAAAGCAATCTCCAAAATCCCTTTATAGACTTTAAAGTCTCTGTTATAGACTTATTTGGATTTTGCTTCCTCTCCCTGTTTCAGCAATGTTGATGAACTGTATGAAACCGAAGTGGAAGAATTTTTGCAAGCTGCTGCAAAATATGACCTCAGTGAAGAGGCTGTAAAAGAAGAGTACAACGACGATGAAGTGGACTCCAACACAGAAATGTCCAATGGAAGTGATCCTGAACCGCCCACCAGGGAATTGTTCTGCTCCGATGAAGCTGCTAGTCCATCACAAGACCCTGAGAAAAGACGTGAGTTTCATTTCTGTCTTGTTTAACAATAGGGAAGAAATCAGATAGATACGATGGAAAGCAACGATTAGAAAATAATTGAACACTGATGATGTTACCTAGTTTGGATAGTGAAACATCTACAAGAAAACAACCAAGCTCAGAGACCAACAGGGATCTCTCATTCCTCCAGTTTTCACCACATTGTAGGTCTTCTCCATTATCCTAATGTTCCTATGGCTGGATCAAGGGAAGAAGTACATTCAGAGGTTGGTAGTGGTAGCAGGATCAATATTCTGGAAGATGGTTTGGTCCACAACTTGACTTTGAAATTCTTTTCAGAATTTTTTTCTCTCCATTCATTCATCAGAAAAATCCCAACACACTTTATGGAGACGACGGGAAAGTTCTCCTTTCACAGTACTTGTATTCTTAACTGCTCTATTTCAACTTCTTAGTTCTAGATTCCATTTTTGGTGAGCTGCCTCCAAAATCATTGATCAAGATCCAACTTCTGTTTCCAAAGCCACCCCTACCTCTACAAAGACCCAAAACAAAGCAATCTTTATTTTTCACTGAAGTAAGTGTGTTCTACTTTAATAGATGTGTGACAAATTGTCGGATCTGGAATTCAAGAGAGGATACATGAATTGGCATCTCTCCAGATTTTCCGCAATTTCCATAACGTGGTCTTTACGCCTAACGTGATCTGTTTTTTTTTCCAAGAACAGAGGGGGGGCGGGGGGGGGGGGAGGTCACCATAACCTTAATGCTCAGATATGAATCAACTAAAACAGAAATCTCTCATGGGATATTTGTGGTCCAGAAAGCTCATCAGATGACCAGTTTGAGTGGGAGGAAATGCTTGGAAGATATTTTATTGAGATGTTTCCACTTGTTTTTGAATAACTTATTTTCAGTAGAGAGATAGATACAGGGGTGGAAAATACAGATACAGGGTTGAAAAATTTTAGCAACCAGTTCTCTGCCCGATTGTTGGGTGGGTGTGGCCATGGGGGTGTGGCTTACTCAGCCTCCTGCACCATGGCCGGGGGGGGGCATTTTCACCCTCCCCAGGTTCCGGAGGCTTTCCTTGAGCCTCCCCTGGGCTCCGGAGGCCATCTGGAGGCCGGAAATGGGCCCGTTTCTGGACTTCTGATACTTCCGGTAGGCCCATTTTTCACCTTCCCCAGGCTCTGGAGGCTTTTCTTGAGCCTCCGGGAGGGTGAAAATGGCCTTCCCCAGGCTCCGGAGGCCCTCCAGAGGCCAGAAACAAGCCCACTCCTGGACTTCCGGAACTTCCGGGAGGCCTGTTTTTTGCTCTCCCAGAGCCTCCGTGCAAGTGCTGCACTTGCCTGGCATCCAAAACATGGGGAGGGGAGGGGCAGGATGGGGGGGATCAGCCAGTCCTTGCAACTACCGGTTCAACGAACCAGATGTAAAATTAGCACCTGGTTCTCCCGAACCTGTCTGAACCGGCTGAATCCCACCCCTGGATAGATAGCTCCCAGCAACCACAGACAATCTGAGAAGCATATCTTTTCAGCTCTGGTATCACAGGTTTGAAATATGTCCAGTCTGGTTTAGTATTATAGCATTCTTCTTCCAGACCTTCCAAAGACGGTTGAGCTGGCTCTAATTATATAAGCTGATCTAGTGCATATCAGTTTTATTGCATTGGTTCAGAGATGCTTATTTGTTTTACACGGCTTAATATTTTTACTTTATTTATTTTATTTTTTTATTTGTCAGATTTCTGTGCCATCCAGCTCCCAATATCTGCAGGTGGCTTTAACCGCTTTGCACGCTTGATCAGCATTAAAATGGTCAAACTTGTTCTAAATAAAATAAGTGGCAGTAGTCATTACCTGGGCAAGAACAATACCTGGACTGGTAATGAGATGATCTTTGGTCAGACTCACCTAGATAACTTTTATGTTCTAGGGGGCTTTCTTATCATAAAAACATGGGACTAGATGAATGATGAATCTATGACCTGATCTAAGCCAGCAAGTACAGAAAGGCCTCAACTGATGAATTAAAACAGGGGGAAAATATATTAAGAGAGTTTGAAGATACTTTTGAAAGGGAGATAGGGGCCTGGGCAGAAATTTTGAAAACTAGGCAGTGGAAGAAGGAAGAGGTGGGAGAAATACCTAGATTGAAGAGCCAAGAAACAGATAAAGACAGAGATAAGGATCCAAGAGAGGAATATGAGAGGCAAGCCAAAAAAAGCATAGCCATTAAAATATTGAAGCGGGCAAGAGATGATGGATAGATGATTTCTCTTTTTAGTTGTTGTTCTGATTTGCTTTTCCTTTTCTCTCTCTTTCTTTTCTTTTTTAGGTAGGTGACATGACTAGAAGTTAGGTAGGATAGATAGAAAACATCTTTTAATAAAGGGTGATGTGATTAAAAGTTAGAATAAGAGATAGAAATAAGAGAAGGGGGAATATTAGTGTATACACTTTTATATAATAAAGTAAAAGCAATAACAAGAGAAAACATGGAATAATTGAATAATGCCAGACTGCAACTTAATGTAAATGTATATCATTATTAGAAATACATAGTTGATTGAATGTAATAACTATTATTAATTTTACTAGTTTCATTTGTATTAGAATGTATGACATCCAGTTGCCACACATTGATTTGATTGTAAAAAAATTAAAATAAATAAAAGACTTGTAAAAAAAAAGAGAAAGAAAGGCCTCGACTCACAACTACAATTGAGGGCAAAATTTCCATTGCTAAGTGAGACCATTTTTGTGAGTTTTGCCCCATTTTACGACTTTTCTTGCCAGAGTTGTTAAGTGAATCACTGCAGTTGTTCAGTTAGTAACATAGTTGGTAAGTGAATCTGGCTTCCCCATTGACTTTGCTTGTCACCTGAACATGGGACGCTGCAACCGTCATAAATATGAGTCAGTTGCCAAGCATCTGAATTTTGATCAGGTAATCATGGAGATGCTGCAATGGTCGTAAGTGTGAAATACAGTCATAAGTCACTTTTTTTCGTGCAGCACAGATTCATTTCACAGATTTTGCTGTAACTTCGAACAATCACTAAACGAGCTGTTGTAAGTCAAGGACTATATTATCATCATTTTCTTTTAATGACCTCATAATCCCTTAAGGGATGGAATCTGGGCAACTGCATGGAGCTGAGTATTTACTGGCCAGATGCCCTTCCTGTCGCCAATACAGAGTTCGCAGCTGATATTTACTCATTGTGCCCAGAGAGAGAAATATCTGCCTCTACCTAGGATTGAACTCACAGCCTCCTGATTGTGAGGCGAGAGCTCCACCTCTAGACTACTGCACCACTGAGTCAAGGACTACTAAGAGCCTCCGTGGTGCAGCGGACTAAAGTGCTGTTAAGTGCTAGCACTTAACTGCCAGCTGCCTGCAATTAGTGCGCATTCAAATCTCACCAGGCTCAAGGTTGACTCAGCCTTCCATCCTTTCGAGGTAGGTAAATTGAGGACCCGGATTGTGGGGGCAATACGCCAGCTTTGTATAGAACAACACCGCTTGGGGGGGTCGAAAGCCCTAATAAGCAGGTATATACAAAAAAGTATGCAGGCTATTGCTATAATGCATTGTAAGCCGCCCTGAGTCTACGGAGAAGGGCAACATATAAACTGGACTAATAAATAAATAAATAAATAAATAAATAAATAAATAAATAAATAAATAAATAAATAAATAAATAAATAAATAAATAAATACATGTAGTTAGTAAATCAGATTTTTCTTTAAAGGCTTCATGGAAAAATGCCTTATACTTGCTGTGATTGTTATTTTAAGACTTGCGTAGATATGGGAGAACGGAGTCAGGAATCTATCGCAGATGCCCTGGAAAAGGACAAAAAGCAAGAATTCCTGAATAAAAATTTCCTTCGTGTTGGAGGCATGTTGGTCATGCCAGTCCCTGTAAAGAGTCGACTTTTCACAGATGAGGATAAGTAAAAGAAAATATCTGAGACCTCCAGAAGAGCAAGGAGCTGGTAAATTCAAAGGCACGTTTTACATTTTGGATAATAAAGATACGAAAGGTTGGCCTTTATAAAAAAGCATGGCAGTTACTGAATGATTTGCATAAAACGTTAACATGCACACAGAATATAAAGCAGAAATCCTGGTTTCCTGCTACAAAAGCCATGTGTCATAAAATCGTAAGATTGGAAAGTACCTTAAAGGTCTTTTAGACCAACCCCTTTTCCAAGGGGTTCTAGGTTGGATCTTTCTTTGACAGCTGCCGGGGCGCAGTAGTTAAAGTGCAGTACTGCAGGCTACTTCTGCTGACTGCCGGCTGCCTGCAATTTGGCAGATCGAATCTCATCAGGCTCAAAGTTGACTCGGCTTTCCATCCTTCCGAGGTCGGTAAAATGAGGACCCAGATTGTTGGGGGCAATAGGCTGACTCTGTAAACCGCTTAGAGAGGGCTGTAAAAGCACTGTAAAGCGGTATATAAGTCTTAAGTGCTATTGCTATTCTCTCCATTGCTTCTTATTCTGCCCTCAAGTGCTATGGAGAATAAATCAATATCCTCTTCCTTGTGTTCTGTCCCCGTCCCACACGCGCACACACCAACAGACGTTCAAGAGTTAAAGACTAAACCAGCCAACAAAATCCTTTTCCTTATGATAACAGAACTTGGCAACAACCTGGTGGCTGCCTGCCAAGAGTTTATTACTTACGAAGAGGAGAGATAATTTCTCCCCACTTCTGGTACATCAAAAGAAACAGCTCAATAATTACAGAGTCAATCAAGTCCAGAGATAATCCAGCAAAGTCTATAGCAAAAGTCCGGCAATGCAGAATGGCGTGGAAGCTTTCAGCTTTGTTTGTCACAAGGTTTGACTGGCCACCACGCTCCCTTTTATACCCTGTGGGGTGTGGTCCAGGGACTCAGCCTAATCTTGGGCACGCCTTTTCTTCTGTTGCGCGCGCTTATCTCTGCGATGCTAGCGTGGATCCAGCCAAGACTCATTACCCTCATCACTGTCCATCTGTAGCTGCGTGGACGTGCTTGGCCCTGGCCCTATCTCTTGCCCTTTGGCGGACACCGAAGGCATTGCCAGAGAGGAGGGTCCTGGAGAGGAAGGCCTTGCCAACTCCTCTCCTTCACTCTTGGAGTCCTCTCCTGCCGATGACACAGACTCAGGTAATGGAGCTACAACACCTTGTTACAGAATTGGAAGACTGCTATCATATCACCCCTATGCCTTCTCTTCATTAGATTAAACTACCTAATTCAATCATTCATTGTAAGGTTTAGCCTCCAAGACTCCTGATCTTCTTTGTTGCACTTCTCCACACTCCTTCTGGGATTCAGCGCTTTTTTGCTTGTTTGTATCATGGTGACTGAACTGGATGCGGTTTTCCAGGTGTGGTCTTACTAGTGCAGTACAGAGCGATATGGGATTCAGCCGGTTCGGGCTGGTTTGGGCAAACCAGTAGTTAAATTGCTGGCTGGTCCCTCCCCACCTGTTCCAGGAATCCCCACATGCCCCATTTTGGCTCCCAGATAAGTGCAGGGAGGCCTACCAGGCCCAAAACGGGGCACAGGGTGGGTGAGGCAACACACGGTGAAGTGGTATATAAATCTACATGCTATTATTGCTACTGCCCATCCTGTAGTTGTGCATTGGGGTTTTTACTGCCTAAGTTCAGATCCATATGTTTCTTACTAGTGCACTACAACTTGTTGGATAGAACAGCAAGAGATTTTTTTTAATTTCCTTGCTCCCTTTTCCTATTTTTGACCACAAATTCTACAAAAAAGAAAAGGATAAAATAACCAAAAATTAAGAGCTCTCCCTGTGAGAAAAGACTGTTTTATATAGGCTTTTAAAAAAAAAAATAGGAGGAAAAAAAGCCACAAAGGGAAAGCAAGTGGAAAATATAAAAACATTATGCATCTAATGAAAAGTGTTGGATAAAGTGTTTCTCCTCTTTCTTTCTTTCTCTCTCTTTTTTTTTTAAATTTTATTACATATAAACAATTCCATTTCTAAACAAACAGTGTTGTCTACGTACAAATAATTTTGAGAAATAATCATAATATTTACAATAGTCTTCATCACATTGGTATTGGTCTCATAATAATAATAATATTTGCTTATCCATTTTAATAAACCTTCCTTATGAAATTAATCCTTCTCTGATTTTTCCATATTTCTAACTTCTGTTTTTATTGGCTAGCCATCGATAAAATGAATGTGCAGCAAGGGACAGATTAATACCAGTGGTGCCATTCACTTACCTTCGCTACCAGTTCGCAAATATGAACGCATCCTTGCGCGCCATCTCCACACATGCGCAAGACCTGCGCATTTGCAGAACATAAAAAACGGGATGTAATGATGTCCAGGTGTGTGGGCGGAGCCTTCTGCCACCACCGCTACTGGTTTACCCGAACCGGATAGAACCGGCTAAATATCACCACTGATTAACCCTTAAAATCAAGGAAAAGGAAGAAACTGAATACTTTTTAACATGGCTCTCCTCTTTCTCATAATGCTTGAGACACTATTTCTTTTTTTTTTCTTTTTTTTTTAATTTGATTTATATGCCGCCCTTCTCCGAAGACTCAGGGCGGCTTACAATGTGCTCAGCAATAGCCTTCATCCTTTTGTATATTTTATACAAAGTCAGCTTATTGCCCCCACAAACTGGGTCCTCAATTTACCTACCTTAGAAAGGATGGAAGGCTGAGTCAACCTTGAGCCTTGGCGAGATTCGAACCCTGCAGTAATTGCAGGCAGCTGGTCTTAATAACCAGCTTAATAACAGGGTGCCTTAAACCCCTGTACTACCAAGGCTCTTCATATATAGACTGTGTGAAACTCACTTTTGAGTAATGCTGCACCGATGAGGCACTGCCTACCTTGAAAAGAGGATTAGCAGATTTATGGAAGACAAGGCCGCCAGATCAGCTAATGACTATATGGATCCTTCAACATCAAAGGCAGGATGCCATGTAGCAACAGCTGCTGGAGGGCAATTTCTTTCATGCTTAGCTTCCCAGAGGCATCTGCTTGGCCCTGGCATACGCCAGAGGATGCTTTGAACTGATCCATCAATAGCATTTAGCATCCTTAGGACTGTCACCCAGCCAGAGACAGAGCCTCCTCACAGCCTTCAGCGATACCATTGGTAGTAAGCTACCAAAACAATCCATCTATGCCAGGGGTGGGTTCTACTTATCTTTACCACCGGTTCACAATGGGATCACGCGCCTAGATTGCTGATGACGACATCCAGGATGGTGGGCGTGGCCTCCTGCCGGTTTTTACTACCGGTTCTTGCGAACCGGTCTGAACCGGGGGCAACCCACCACTGATCTATGCAGTCTAAAGCTCTACAACAGGGGTGTCAAACTCAAGGCCCGGGGGCTGGATTCAGCCAGTGGGGTGCTTAGATCTGGCCTGTAGGGCCGCCCTGAAAACAGTGAATGACCGGCTCCCAGTGCCTCTGCCAGTGAAAATGGAGCTTGTGAGGGCCGCATGCAGCTCTCCCGAGCTCCGTTTTCACTGGCAGCGGGTTGCAGGAGGCTGTCTTAACCGAAAACAGAGCTTGGGAGCCTGTTTTTGCTGGCGAAGTGCTCGGACCATCACAGGCGCACACACCCCTGACATGAGTGATGTCATGCTGGCCACGCCCACCCTGGCCACGCCCACCTTGCCCCCCCATGAGGTCAAACACAACCCTGATGCAGCCCTCAATGAAATCGAGTTTGACACCCTTGCTCTACAATTTACATAATCTGGATAGTCAACAATTGAGCTGAGTAGGTGACATGAACCAAGTCACTCCCTTATGCTTTTGTAGAGTTTTTTTTTTGTTTTGGAGGGGAAGGATAAAATGCTGTGGGAAAATAGCTGGTTTTTAATCTTGAGTGATGGGTGAATATCTTATGTGAACCCGTCCCTTTAATGACAAGATGGCTAGGTGATTCTTTGTATCATCATCCTGCTGTCATAACATGAGTTCTCCATGGCTTCTCAAGCTTCCATGACATCCCAGAGAAAAACATCATGTCTCATGTTGATGTTTCCACAAACATTTCCAGATGTTTGTGGAAACATCAACATGAAACATCCAGAAGCTGACCAGGAGACGGCAGGAGGAGACAGAAATGGTTGTAAGAAAAAGGAGAGAAAAGGGTGATACTATCCACTGACTCAAGACAACTAGGTAACGTTGTGGCCTGTCGGCCACCAGCCCCTCCAGCAGCTGAATCAGAGGAGGGGGTGTGTGGGAGAAGGGGTGAAATCCAGCAGGTTCTGACAGGTTCTAGAAAACCGGTAACAGAAAGTTTGAGCAGTTCGGAGAACCGGTAGCGGAAATTTTGAGTAGTTCGGAGAACCGGCAAATAGCACCTCTGGCTGGCCCCAGAGCGGGGTGGGAATGGAGATTTTGCAGTATCCTTCCCACAGGGGTGGGGAGGGAATGGGGATTTTGCAGTATCCTTCCCCTGGAGTGGGGAGGGAATGGGGATTTTGCAGTATCCTTCCCCTGGAGTGGGGTGGGAATGGAGATTTTGCAGCATCCTTCCCTTGCCATGCCCACAAAACCACGCCCACAAACCACACCATGCCCACAAAACCACACCCACAGAACTGGTAGTAAAAAAAAATTGGATTTCGCCACTGCGTGGGAGTCAAGGTCAGCATCAAGGCAACCTGAGAGCTCCGAGGGGGAAGAGGGAATGGAGCTGGCAGAGAGAGAGAGAGAGAGAGAGAGAGAGAGAGAGAGAGAGAGAGAGAGAGAGAGAGAGAGAGAGAGAGAGAGGCAGAGCCTGGGCCACCAATCAGCCCTCAGATGGAGAGTCAACAACCCCAAAGTCTGGAGGTGGCTGATGAAGAAGAGGAGGAATAGCTGGGTCCAGTGCCTGATGCATGGATGCGCAGAAGGCAGAGGAGAGGAGAGCAGTGGAAATCTGTGGGCTGATCCTTGGGAAGGAAGTGCCACTGCTGCCAGTGAAGCTCCACCCTAGTTCTGGGGATAAAAGGTAGGGGGCAGAGATGACTCGATGTGGCAGACAACTATTCATCTTCCTGCCGGACAGACTTGTTAGCCTAAGGTGAGAGAGACTTTTTGCCGGGGCTGCTGGTGCTCCTAATAAAGGAATCTTTGAGTTAACTTCAGAGGGTTTGTCGTGTTTGGGGAGCTGGGTCAAAACAGGTAAGTTCAAAACCATCCACAAAGGACTTGGCAAAGAACCCCACAACAAAACAGAAGCTTCTTTTGCAGGCAAGGAGAAGACATTTCGGAAACTGGAAGACAGATTTCATCTGAGAATTAGGGAACAGGTCACAAAACTCCGCCTGCCTTTCTCTTCATTTCCCCTTCTTTCTTCTTTTATGACATCATCGTTCTCACTCCAAGGATCCTATTCCGTGACATCACAATATAAATTCTCAACAGGAAGAGAAAAAGAAATGGCTTCTGGAAGAAAACACTTTCCCCCCATGAAGAATGAAGAAGCAGGAGAGGTGACTGACTTTTTCCACTTACATGTATCTTTTAGGTTGGTGGGTACTCTTCTGCGCAGAGCGGTTTCTGAGATTGAAGCAGAAGGAGAGTTCAAATTGGGATCTCTTTGGTGATTTCTGTACAGGGGGCCCATTCAGATATTTAAGACGGTGGCCGGTTTAATGGAGACCAACTATATCTGCCTTTTTTCCAACCAAGAGCTGAGCCTAGAAATATCATATCACCTGACCACTGGTGGTATTTAGCCAGTTCTATCTGGTTCTAGCGAACCGGTAGCGGCAGCTGCAGGAGGCTCCGCCCACCAGCCCGGATGTCATCATGTCCCATTTTTGACGCTCTGTGCATGCGTGGAGGTGGGTCACATTTGCAAACCGGTAGCGAAGGAAAGTGAATGCCACCTGTGCACCTGACCTACATCATAAGTGGAGTTCTACCTATGGTAACACAAGCTGTCCACTTGTTCAGAGTATACCTTTACCTGGACAGATTTCCCATTTTGTCTTTCTTTTTCTTCTCCCAGTAGGAATCAGTAAATGGTCATTGCAGACATGACAAAATATATACATGCATTCAACTTTTCCTTGCAACAGGATAATTCTTCATCGTTTTCAAAGCAGCTCTCTGGACTTGTGTGTGAGCACACAAGATCAACAGCTTTTTGAGAGCTGAATCAATGTCTTTCGACATCAACCATAATACACTGAAACTGCATCAGTGGTGGGTTGCCCCCCGGTTCGCACCGGTTCTATAGAACTGGTAGTAAAACTGGCGGGAGGCTCCTCCCACTGACCCCGACGTCATCAAAATGCTTCTGCGCATGTGCAGAAGCTTCTACACTTGTGCAGAAGAGCACACGTGTGGCCCCGCTGCGAACCGGTAGTAAAGGTAAGTAGAACTCACCCCTGAACATGGAAAAAAGCAGGCATGGGGCTCTGTTTTGAGCAATGATTCCCATTTTAAGAGACACTGGCTTAACATTATCATCATTTCCTTTTTATGATCCCATAATCCCTTGTGGGGTGGAGTCTGAATGGAATTGAGTGTTTACTGGCTGGATGCCTTTCCTGTCGCCAATGCGGAATTTTATTCAGCAAATAAATTCTCATTGTGCCCAGAGAGATAAATATCTGCCTCTACCTAGGATCGAACTCACAGCCTCCTGATTGTGGTGGCGAGAGCTCTGCCTCTAGGCCAAGCACCACTCTAGAGACTGGTCTAACGCCATCTCCTAATTCTTAGAATTCCGGTTCTCAAAGGGGAAAGGTGACTTGGCCTTTTAGATGGGATGCTTTTGCTGTTAGGACTGGGCAGATACATCCAACATGAATTATGGACAGTGGTCCAAGAGATCCTCCCTGTCCTTCTGCATGGAATGCAAGATCATCATTGTCCCTTCTCAAGCGAGGACCTGTATTCTTTTCCTTCTCAGGGTTTTCAGGACAACAGAAGGGAGGATGAGCTGAGGCTGCTTTTGAGGGACGGTGGAGTAGAAATGATGATGATGGGAAAGGGCTTTAAAACCAAGATAGATCATTGTTCTATCTACCTCAATATCTGCACTAAGATAAGGATGAAGGTTTTCCCTTGCCCAGCCTTGTCTGACTCTAGGGGGCAGTGCTCATCTCTGTTTCTTAACCAAAGGAGCCAACGTTGTCCGAATACATTTTCTGTGGTCATGTGGCCAACATGACTATATGTCGAGATGCACGGAATAGTGTTATCTTCCCATCAAAGTGGTACCTGTTTATCTATTTGCCTTTGCATGGTTTTGAACTGTTAGGTGGGCAGGAGCTGAGGCAAGTAATGGGAGCTCATCCTGTTGTGCTGTGCTAGGGTCTCAAACCCCAGGCTGTTAGCTTTCCAGCTGACAAGCTCAGCTTTTTTAACCACTGAGTCATTGTGCCCGCTGTATCTATACTAAAGGAGTAATTCCCCAGGACATGAGACCAGAATTTTCCTGGTTCTCTTTGGTGATGCTGAAGGTCAAACTTGGGCAAGTTTGGCGTCTAACACAAGTTCTTTACCGCCATGTCTGAGCATTTCTCCCAAATCTTACATTCTTTTTTGTCTTTGATAGATTTTCATCCAAACTTTTTTTAAAAAAAAAAAAGGTGGGGAGAGGAAATCCCCACCCTGTGCATGGAATTCTTGAATTTCATTTTAAGACAGAGTTTGTAGACAGGAAACAATCTGGAATCTGCTCATCCACGCTATGACTGTTTTGTGTCATTCCAGGAAGAGACTGGCTGCAGAGCTAGCCTAAATAAGGGCATCTGGTAGCCATATTTACCGGGTAAATCCAACCCAAACATTCCAACAATCTCTTTTATTTTTAATTCGGTTTCATTTAGTTCTTGGCATGAATTCCACGTCTGCGGAGGCTCTCTCTATTGTTGGTTGCTAAAGAATGTAGCGCTAAACTAGAAGATAGGGAATGCATCTGCTCTTCTTCCATCCTTTAAGGACAGGGTTGGGTTTTCTGCGTCCTTAGGATCTTCTGAGAACGCCCAGTATATTTGCTGCCCAGTGTGGGTTTCAAAAATTTTTTACTACCTATTCTGTGGGTGTGGCTTGGTGGGTGTGGCATGGCTTGGTGGGCATGGCAGGGGAAAGATACTGTAAAATCTCCATTCCCACCCCACTCCAAGGGAAGGATACTATAAAATCTCCATTCCCACCCCACTCCAAGGGAAGGATACTATAAAATCTCCATTCCCTCCCCATTCCAGGGGAAGGATACTGCAAAAGAGTATCCTACCAGGAAAGAGCCTGGTAGTACAGTGGTCTAAAGCACCTTGTTATTAAGACCAGCTGCCTGCAATTACTGCAGGTTCGAATCTCGCCAGGCTCAAGGTTGACTCAGCCTTCCATCCTTTCTAAAGTAGGTAAATTGAGGACCCAGTTGTGGGGGCAATAAGCTGACTTTGTATAAATATACAAAAGGATGAAGGTTATTGCTGAGCACATTGTAAGCCGCCCTGAGTCTCCGGAGAAGGGCGGCATATAAATCAAATTTAAAAAAAAATAATAATCCCCATTTCTTCCCGATCAGCTGGGACTCGGAAGGCAGAGAATAGATGAGGGCAGGGCCAGTCAGAGGTGGTATTTACCGGTTCTCCAAACTACTCAAAATTTCCACTACCGGTTCTCCAGAACTGATCAGAATCTACTGAAACCCACCTCTGATGCAATCCCATTCAAACCCATGGGAAAAAAAAAGATTGTGATGGAAGTCTGGGATGAGGTCAGCCGTATCTGAGCTGTCATCTGAAACTGACCACCAAATGGAACAAAGAAAGTTCTCTGATCTTTGTCCTCCAGACTTTTCAACCATTGGTTGAAAAAGAGCATCTTTTAAAAAGTGAACGGGCTAGCACAGGAATGTCAAACTCAAAGCCCAGGAGCTGGATCCAGCCTGCAGAGTGCTTAGATCTGGCCGGTGGGGCCACCCTGGAAACAGTGAAAGACTGGACCGCAATGCCTCTGCCAGTGAAAACGGAGCTTGGGAGGGCTGCATGCGACCCTCCCGAGCTCTGTTTTCGCTGGCAGAGGGTTGCAGAAGGCCATCGTAGCCAAAAAATGGAGCTCAGGAATCGGGCCACCACAGGCACCCCCAACATGAATGATGTCGAGCTGGCCATGCCCATCCTGCCCCCCCCAAGGTCAAACACAACCCTGATGCAGCCCTCAATAAAATCGAGTTTGACACCTCTGGGTTAGCACGATCTCATTAAGATGTATTACATCAGAGGTGGGTTTCAGCAGGTTCTAACCAGTTCTGGAGAACTGGTAGCGGAAATTTTGAGTAGTTCAGAAAACTGGTAAATACCACCTCTGACTGGCCCCACCACCATCTATTCTCTGCCTGCCGAGTCCCATCTGATCGGGAGGACATAGGGATTTTGCAGTAACCTTCCCGTGGAGTGGGGTGGGAATGGAGATTTTACAGCATCCTTCCCCTGGGGTGTGGTGGGAATGGAGATTTTACAGAATCCTTCCCCTGCCATGCCCACCAAGCCATGCCCACCAAGCCATGCCACGCCCACCAAGTCACACCCACAGAATTGGTAGTAAAAAAATTTGAAACCCACCACTGTATTACATGCATTATTTGGGCTATTTTTTTATACTTCCCAAGCTTAATGCCATCGATATCTTGGAGGAATAAAATTAAAGGAAGGGTGTTGATTCCAAAATCTTATAGTTACCAGGGTTCGGTTTTAAATCCAGGGAGGAAAAAAATTGTGGGACCTATTTTCTTTATTCGCGTTGGATGAAAGCAAACAGTGACTCCATGGGAAAAAAAATCAACAATTCCTTCCATTTTTCTTATTGACATTCTTTGTTCCTTAGGATTTCGAAAACAAAATTCCTCATGAGCTTTGTGATCAAGAAAGTCCTTTTATCCCAACCTTCAATATTGACTGAAATGGGAAATCATCCCAAATGCTAAAATTCAGATGTGGTTTAGAGATTTGGGTGTGTCTGTGTGCGTGACTTTTTTTAAAAAAAATCCCGTTGCTTGTTCTATGCAAAAAAAAAATATATGTTAGAATGTGAAAAATGGAAAGACTAGAATGTGATGGAACTCTTGGTCTACTGTTTGTTATCATGCAAGTGATAATCTTCATAAAGCTACGTTGTACTTTTTTTAAAAAGACAAAACATCCCAGAGGTATATACAGTAGTGGTATCTCAGTGTTGTTGTTAGTTGTGAAGTCGTGTCCAACCCATCGCAACTCCATGGACAATGTTCCTCCAGGCCTTCCTGTCCTCTACTATCCCCTGGAGTCCATTTAAGCTCACGCCGACTGCTTCAGGGACTCCATCCAGCCACCTCGTTCTCTGCCGTCCCCTTCTTCTTTTGCCCTCAATCTTTCCCAGCATTAGGCTCTTCTCCAGTGAGTCCTTCCTTCTCCTTAGGTGGCCAAAGTATTTGAGTTTCCTCTTCAGGATCTGGCCTTCTAAAGAGCAGTCAGGGTTGATCTCCTCTAGGACTGACCGGTTGGATCGCCTTGCAGTCCAAGGGACTCGCGTGAGTCTTCTCCAGCACCATGAGTATCTCAGTACTCATTGTTAATTGGTTGGGGGAGATGTGATGAGTACCAAAAACAATGAGTGCCAAACATATTTTCCCCATAAGAAATAATGTAGTGAGTCACAAGGCAGCTGACACCAACAACTTCTAGCTTGTGCACTGAGTATCAAACAAACAATAAGTACCAGGACAAAATCTTCACATCAAAAATGCATTGAGTACCAAATTCAAAGAGTTTCAAAGCAGTTGATATCAAGGTACCACTGTACTTGCAACTCCAAAGGTTTGCTTGGGAATCAAATCAAATACAAATATTCAAAACTTACATTTGAAAGGCATCCCTAATTAATTTTCAGTTTTAAAAATCATTTCAGGCTAATTTATCTAAACAATTCATTGGATAAAACCTATAACCTTACTTTATCTAAAGGCTGGCCTATAAAAACAATATCCTGCAACACAGATACAACCTCCACCCCTCTTCCCCATTTCCAAAGCATTCATCCCAATAATATTGATATTCAAGATTCAAGGAGTGAATCAATTAAAGGTCACTTGATTACATAGAAAAGATTCTTGAGATGGTTGAAAAACAACATTTGCCATGAGTTGCTAAAATTAGGTTTCTGGACATATAAATAATGCAAGCCACTACATATAAGATTCAGGCCTCAGCAGTTTTATTTGTCTGTTGGTTGGTCGGTCGATTATCTCTATATCTCTATCTTTCTATCTGTCTTTCTTTCTTTCTTTCTATATCTATCTATCTTTCATCTCTATCTTTCTTTCTTTTTATATCTATCTATCTTTCATCTCTATCTTTCTTTCTTTTTATATCTATCTATCATCTATCTACCATCTATCTATCTATCTATCTATCTATCTATCTATCTATCTATCTATCTATCTATCATTATCTCTATATCTCTTTCTATTTCTTTCTATCTCTTTCTTTCTTTATCTATCATCTCTTTCTTTCTTTTTAAATCTATCTATCATCTCTTTCTTTTTATATCTATCATCTGTCTACCATCTATCTTTATATCTCTATCTATCTATCTATCTATCTATCTATCTATCTATCTGTATCTACCTATCATTATCTATATATCTTTTTCTTTCTTTCTTTATCTATCATCTCTTTTTATCTCTATCTATCATCTATCTACCTTCTATCTTTATATCTTTATCTATCTATCTATCTATCTATCTGTCTGTCTGTCTGTCTGTCTGTCTGTCTGTCTGTCTGTCTATCTATCTATCTATCTATCATTATCTCTATATATCTTTCTACCTCTTTCTTTCTTTATCTATATATCATCTCTATCTTTCTTTCTTTTTATATCTATCTATCATCTATCTACCATCTATCTTTATATCTCTATCTATCTATCTATCTATCTATCTATCTATCTATCTATCTATCTATCTATCTATCTATCATCAACTATCTAATCTATCAACTATCATCCATCCATCCATCCATCCATCCAACCATCCAATGCAGCTATCTACTGGCTATCTGACTAACTAACTATGTAGCTAGCAATCCAGCTAGCTAGCTAGCTATTGAACTATTTCTAGTTATCTGTAGCTATTTAGCTATTTTTAACTATCTAGCTATCTCCAACTCTCTAACTATCTGAATGACCCATGAGTAATGTTCCTCTCACATGAGTCTCTAGTAGTGGGATGCCATGGGAACACAAGGTGCAAGGAACAGGGGTCAACAATTGTTCTTCCAGCAGCTATGGGGGCATACAAAGGAAACAAGGGCCATTTACAACATGAAACCCAAGTCCCTTAGCAACTAAAGCATAGTCTTTATTCAGTACCCTGTTCTATACATTTTTTTCTGTGCCCCAATAAAATGTGTTATGCATCCACTCTAGGATGAATCTGAACTATAAAAGGTGCAAAGCAAAGCACCATTCAGGAACATTCCTTTATTTGGGGACATCATGACAACAATATCAACTACAATTATCTGCCTTCCAAATGAGGCTTTGTAATAGAAATAATCTTTTCTACCTGTTCCTCTAAGCTCCCCTTCATTATCTTTGCTTTTTTTTCCTGTGCAGAATGGAGTTGCCACATTTCCCTGTAGCCTCCCATTGAAGTTTATTTAAAAAGCTTTCACTACAGTCGTAATAAATCCTTTGAACAGTTCAGCTTTTTCTTCATTTCATTTCTTTCACTAGGCCAGGGCTATAAATTAGATCTCTCTTTTCCCCACGAGTTTCGGATGAATGATTTAATTAACAAGGGAAGAAACAAAACAAGGTTTTCAACACTTAAAAAGCTGTTGAGGAAAATAATTTCAACATGTTTTGTTTTTTTTTAGATGAAGACGCCAGGGAATAGGGCCAAAACAATTATTTTATATTTATTTTTCTCTTGCTTTGAAAACAGAACCTGCCTTTACCTGTCTCCGAAATGTAGAGGTAGAAAAAAGTAGTACCAACTTGTGAGGTAATGAAATGGAAATGCATTTAAATTATCTGAAGTGAAATTCAGGTAGTCCTTGATTATCATAGTTGAGATAGGTAGGTAGGTAGGTAGGTAGGTAGGTAGGTAGGTAGATGATAGATAGATAGATAGATAGATAGATAGATAGATAGATAGATAGATAGATAGATAGATAGATACTGTAGATAGATAGATAGATAGATAGATAGATAGATAGATAGATAGATAGATAGATATAGACAGACAGATAGACAGACAGACAGACAGACAGACATAGACAGAGAGATAGATAGAGAGAGAGAGACAGACAGACAGACAGATAGAGAGACAGAGAGAGACAAACAGAGACAGACAGACAGACAGACAGACATAGACAGAGAGATAGATAGATAGAGAGAGAGAGAGAGATAGACAGACAGATAGAGAGACAGAGAGAGACAAACAGAGACAGAGAGACAGACAGACAGAGATAGAAAGATAGATAGATAAACTGATAGATGATAGATAGATAGATACTGTAGATTGATAGATAGATGATAGATAGATAGATAGATAGATAGATAGATAGATAGATGATAAATAGATAGCTAGATAGATAGTAGATAGATAGATAGATAGATAGACACAGACAGACAGACACAGATGATATATGATAGATAGATAGATAGATAGATAGATAGATAGATAGATAGAAGATAGATAGATAGAAGATAGATAGATAGATAGATAGATAGATAGATAGATAGATAGATGATAGATAGATAGATAGATAGATAGATGATAGATAGATAGATGATAGAAGACAGAGATAGAGAGACAGAGAGACAGTGGCAGCTAGAGATAAATGATAGATGATAGAGCTAGCTAGCTAGCTAGCTAACTAGATAGATAGACAGACAGACAGACAGACAGACAGATGAATAGATAGATATCCATGCTCATTTAAGCAAATATATTCTAGTCTTAACTATTCATTAAAGAAACATCTTTTATTATTAAGTGAAAAACTGCAGAAGAGAGAGAGAAAAAATCCATATTTCTCATTGCCCAATTGTGACCCTGCTATTTCTCAAACTAATAATAGCCCAATGGTCAATATGGAGCTAGACCTAGCAACCTTCATTGTATTTTCATTTCAAATGGGAAATAGGGAGTGTACTTATTTTATTTTTATAAATGACTTGACTACAAACGCTCCAAAAGATGCATAATCAAAAGGGGGAAAAAAGTGCTTTCTTCTCTCCTTAATTTGCCCCAGGCTCCAAACCAGAAAAAAAGATATTGCCTAGAAAAATCCTTCCATACTTTCTCTTTTGCACTGATGAACGCGGAATTGGAATATAATTAAGGTGTCTGAGATGAACAAAACAGGAGAAGAAAAGAACAAATTGGCATTATTTAAAATCAACAAATAAGAAAACAGGAGATCAGTGAGGCCAAAGAGAAAATTCCAAAATACTTTCTGTAGCCATTCAGGGCTAATCAGGTGTTCTTTTGGAAATATATAGCTAATTACCAGTTTTTTTTCCCACATAAATAAGAGCAAATGTAGGGGGAATATTATCTAACAAGAAATATGGAACACCGGGAAGTGAATCCTTTCAGTGCAAGCACATAATGTTGGTTTACTTTGATAGTAAAACCAAAAGAGTCTTGCCCATCTCACCTGTTCATTTGGCCCTCTCTACCTGTGACACGATGGCTCAGTGGCTAAGACGCTGAGCTTGTCGATCGAAAGGTCGGCAGTTCAGCGGTTCAAATCCCTAGTGCCATGTAATGGGGTGAGCTCCCGTTACTTGTCCCAGCTTGTCCCAGGGGGAAATAGAAAAAGAAAACTATCAGCTTAAAACCAAGGGAAATAAGTACAACTGTATTAACTGAAGGACCAATACAAAACAAATGCTTCAAAAGATTAATTTATTTACGTGTTGTTTGTTGTGTAAATGTTCTTATATGTTTTTATATGTGTTTTAATAAAGTTTATAAATTTTAATTTAAAAAAAAATGCAAGTAGAAAAATAGGGACCACCTTTGGTGGGAAGGTAACAGCGTTCTGTGCCTGGCCTGAGAAGGTAAAGGTGACAGTGGGGGATGGAGAAGCGGCCAGGGCAGAGACAGAGAGATACAGAGAGAGGGGGAGAGAGAGAGAGAGACATAGAGAGATACAGAGAGAGGGGGAGAGAGAGAGAGAGACATAGAGAGATACAGAGAGAGGGGGAGGGAGGGAAGCAGGGAGGGGAGAGAGAGATATGTTAAAAGGATTTTGTGTTTCCCGGTGTTTTTTAACAACTGGTTCTCTGCCCTAATGACCAGCTGGGTAGGCGTGTCTAGGGGGGGTCATTTGACTGGTGGAAATGAGTGACATCGAGTTGGCCACGCCCACCCAGGTTTTGTGGCTCCCGGTGTTTTCCTTTTTGTGGGAAATGGGTCCAAATGGCTCTTTGAGTATTTAAGGTTGCAGACCCCTGTGCTAGAATGGGGATTATGTTAAAATATCAGTGAATGGAAGCAAGATGTTCAATATTCATAAGTAATAACAATAGAGGAGGTATTTTATTGTATAGGCATTTCCATTAACTGCTGTGATTTTGGTTCAGTATGGCATACTCTCAGCTATCATTCATTACACGATGGTGGCCATGAGTTAATATATTAATTTGCATTAATATGCACATATTTCTGAACCAAGGAACACTATTTTATTCAATAAGGCACTTATGGTATTGTAGAGGGAAAAATCCCTACCCCCTCCCCCATGCCCAGCTGAGCCGCACAATCGTCAGAGGCTTTTTTTTTTTTTACTTTTAAAAGCATTTTTTCTACAACCTCTTCAGCTGAAAAAATGCATTTATTTATTTATTTATTTATTTATTTATTTATTTATTTATTTATTTATTTATTTCATGTATTTATATGCCGCCCTTCTCCAGAAGGACTCAGGGCGGCGAACACAAGTTAAAAACATGTACAACAAAATCCCATTTTAAACCAAATTAACTAATAAATAATAAAACCCAGAATCAGAATCAGCCTATTTGCTTGGACAACCAAGTCTTCAGGTTCCGATGGAAGGAGCGGAGATCAGGAGCCGTCTGGAGCTCGGTAGGCAACTCATTCCAGGTTTTTTTTTAAAAGTAAAAAAAAAAAAAAGCCTCTGATGATCGTGTGGCTCAGCTGGGATCGTCAAAGGCTTTTACAAGTAAAAAACCCCTTTTTTTTCTTTTAAATGCCTCTGACGATCCAAGCTGAGTTGCCTGATCAGCAGAAAAAGCCTCTGCCGATCAGGCAACTCAGCTGGGATCGTCAGAGCCTTTTGAAAGCATTTTTACAACCTCTTCACCGAAGAAGTTGTAGAAAAAATAGTTTTAAAAGTAAAAAAAAAAAATGGCCACGCCCACCCAGTCACATTACCACCACCAAGCCACGCCCACAGAACCGGTAGTAACAAATTTTAGATTTCACCACTGCCACTGGCGCCCCAGACACAAGTGACGTCAAGCTGGCCATCAGGCAACTCAGGTGTGTGTCACCAACCCTGGTCACACACACACACACACACACACACACACACACACACACACACGTACATATCCCGAGGTCAAACACAACTCTGATGCAGCCCTCAATGAAATTGAGCTTGACACCACTGCCTGAAAACATACACCCAGAGAGCAAACATTATCTGGTTGCCATTGAAAAAGTGAATTTATTTTAGGCTGTAATCTGCAGCGGATTATGTTGCAGTTAAGTTGTGTGACATTCTTCCTTCTAAGCTGGTTTGCGCAGCTTTGCATAGCTTTGATGTCCGATTATACATCAGATTCCAGAAATGCTGCTAGACTAATCCAAATATGACTTTTTTTAAAAGAAAAAGAAAAAAGAAAATCTTTCCATTTCTATTGCAGTAAACATGGAAGACGTGGACAGAGTGAAACACGAAGCCCAGGTATGAAATTGATCAAGACAAGGGTAATACATGCATTGTTGTCCTACTCGTTGTTATTTATTTCCAGCATTGTCATTCTGTTCTGACAAGGTATACAGATACAGATACAGATTAACAGAGTTGAAAGGGACCTTGGAGGTCATCTAGTCCCAACCTCCCACCCAAGCAGACCCTACACCATTTTTAACAGATGGCAGTCCAGTCTCTTCTTGAAAGCTTCCAGAGAGGAAGCTCTCTCAACTTTTGAAGGCAACTTCTGTTCCATGGGTTGGTTGCTCTCACTGTCAGAAAATTTCTCCTGATTTCCAGGTTGAATCTCTCCTTGTTCAGTGTCCATCCGTTATTCCTTGTCTGGCCTTCAGGTGCTTTGGAAAATAGCTTGACCCCCTCCTCTTTGTGGCAGCCCCTCAAATATTGGAAGACTGCTATCATGTCTCCCCGGTCCTTGTCTTCACTAGACTAGCCATGCCCAGTTCCTGCAACCATTCTTTTTTTTTTTTTAATTTTTTATTGAAAATTATTAAAAAATACAGAAAAAAATATAATAATATGGATAGAATTGCAGAGAGTAATATAATACATATAGAGTTTTAAAGTATCAATTTTCGCCTGGAGAAAGTACAAACTTCCATTAAACTAACTCATCAAAAGAAAGGAAGGTTTAACCAGAAAAAAAAATTCTCAATCGTCATGCAGTACTCCTGGAAGTATTTATCCACGTTCACATTAAGGTTAATATTTTCGTTCTTCTTAAGATTTCTTTTTTTGCAGCCAAGCATACCATCTGTCCCAGCTCCTATATAACCCCGATTCTTGTCTATCTCGCAAAAGTCCAGTAAGCTTGTCTGCTTCTGCACACATTCTTGATATGTTTTAGCCTCCAGTCCCCTAATCATCCTGGTTCTCTTCTCTGCATCTTTTTATAGAGGGTGGAGGTTCGTTCTCTGAGTTCGTGGGTTGGTTTCTAGATATTTTGTTACCTGTACAGGTAACATCTTCAGCGGAGTTTAGGGGATGTCAGTGTTCTTCTGTTTATAAGGGCTCAAGGTGTGAGAGTCTTCTGATGGATCTTCTGATGGGTCAGTGTGAGTCATCAGTGAGAGTCTTCTGATGGATCTTGTGACAGGGAGGTTACATCAGGTCAGGGTCATTGGGAAGGTTAGGGTTGGGGGTGGTGTTGCATGGGTTGGTTGAAGATCGGTGCTGTCTCTGGTTGGCCATGTCCTTGATTTGGATTCTGAGGGGTTCGTAGGCTGGTTGTAGATCAAGGTATATAGTATCTCCCAGAGCTAAGATGGAAATTCTAAGAAGGGTCATCCCGAAACATCTGGAGTCAGTGGTGGGTTGCTCCCGGTTCACACCGGTTCACAAGAACTGGTAGTAAAAATTTGTAGTAGTTCGGAGAACCGGTAATAACATTGGCTGGCCATGCCCCCAAACCGGTCCTCGGCCCAGTCGCCGCTCATTTACCCTGCCAACCTCATCAGAGGCTTTTTTTTTTTTTTTACTTTTAAAAGCATTTTTTCTATAACCTCTTTGGCAGAAAAAATGCTTTTAAAAGTAAAAAAAAAGCCTCTGATGATCGCGCGGCTCAGCTGGGATCATCCGAGGCTTTTAAGAGCATTTTTTTCTGCAACCTCTTCGGCCGAAGAGATTGTAGAAAAAAAATGCCTTTAAAAGCCTTTGGCGATCCCAGCTGAGTTGCCTGATTGTCAGAGGCTTCTAAGAGCATTTTCTTTTTTGCAACCTCTTAAGGTTGTAGAAAAAATGCTTTTAAAAGTAAAAAAAAAAAATGGCCACGCCCACCCAGTCACATTACCCCCCACCAAGCCACACCCACAAAATAAGCCACGCCCACAGAACCAGTAGTAAAAAAATTTAGAACCCACCCCTGTGGAGAGCCTACAACTTGGGGAAGGTTGCTATAGAAAGCAAAGGGGCTTTTAAAAGATAAGCTTCCATGGGTTAGACCAGGATTCTCAACCTCAAGGACCTCAAGATATATGGACCTCAACTTCCAGAATTCTCCAGCCAAATAATACAACTGAGCGGGTCCAGAGGTATTTCACAAGAAGAGTACTCCACTCCTCTACTCACAATAGAATCCCTTATGCCACCAGGTTTGAAATTTTGGGCTTGGACAATCTGGAACTGCGCCGCCTACGGTCTGACCTAAGTATAGTACACAAAATTGTCTGCTACAATGTCCTACCTGTCAATGACTACTTCAGCTTCAAACACAATAATACACGGGCAAACAATAGATACAAACTCAAGGTCAACTGCTCCAAACTCGATTGCAGAAAATACGACTTCAGCAACAGAGTGGTCAACGCCTGGAATACTCTACTTGACTCCATTGTTACATCCACAGACCCCCATAGCTTCAACCTTAAACTGTCTACCATGGACCTCACCGCATTCCTAAGAGATCCGTAAAGGGGGCATCCATAAGCGCACCAGCGTACCTACCGTCCCTGTCCCACTGTCCCATTTATTTGTACTCATTATACCTGTGCTCATCTCCATGTTTATACTTATACCTGTTATCTCGTATATGTTTGACAAACTAAATAAATAAATAAAAATACATAAATAAATAAAATTTGGAGAGCCTACAATTTGGGGAAGGCTGCTATAGAGAGCAAAGGGACGTGGCCTTCAACTTCCAGCATCCTCCAGCCAAATGCTGAATGAGGAATTCTGGGAGTTGAAGTCCAGACATCAGATTGCTGAGATTAAGAAACACTGTTATAGGACATTAGAGGTTGCACTCCAAAGACAGGTGGCAAGTAGGACGAGAACTATATTTTAATTTTAAAAAACAAGTTGAGCTCTCAAACTGACCTTGATTTTTGGTGATTACCACTTCCATACCACTAGTGGTGTGTTGGTTGTGGCAGTGAGAACAGCCACTGTCTTCTTCTGGGGTGGTTTCCAACCTTCTCACTAATAGCCTTGGTGTTTCTTGGATTTCCGATACAACTAAATAGGATTACTCCTATTTAGTTTCCAAGCCAAGTAAGTACCAGCCTACCTGAAATTAAATTACATCAAGTCTTCAGGTTCAGAATGTCTCAGTTTAAGGAGAACCCATAATTATGAACAGAGCCTAGTATAGCAAAATTTGACTTATATACACAATTGGTTCAAAATCATTATACCATACTACTTTTGTTGTTGTTGTTAGTTGCGAAGTTGTGTCCGACCTCATCGTTATCCCATGGACAACGTCCCTCCAGGCCTTCCTGTCCTCTACCATCTTCTGGAGTTCATTTAAACTCACGCCCGACTGCTTCAGTGACTCCATCCAGCCACCTCGTTCTCTGCCATCCCCTTCTTCTTTTGCCCTCAATCTTTCCCAGCATTAGGCTCTTCTCCAGGGAGTCCTTCCTTCTCATTAAGTGGCAAAAGTATTTGAGCGTCATTTTCAGGATCTGGCCTTCTGAAGAGCAGTCAGGGTTGATCTCCTCTAGGACTGACAGGTTGGATCGCCTTGCAGTCCAAGGGACTTGCAGGAGTCTTCTCCAGCACCAGAGTTCAAAGGCCTCCATTCTTTAGCGCTCAGCCTTCCTTATGGGCCAACTTTCACAGCCAGACATTGCAATTGGGAAAACCATCGCCTTGACTATACACACTTTTGTTGGCAGGGTGATGTCTCTGCTTTTTAGTATGCTGCTAATACAGTCTTATACAATAATATTCTTTTGGCTTACATACAAATTCGACTTAAGAACAGACTCTGGGAATGGAACTCATTCTTAAACTGAGGTACACTGGTAGTCCTTGACTTCAACTCTTCATTTAGTGACTGTTCAAAGTTACACCGTCGCTGAAAAAAGTGACTTATGGCCATTTTTCACACTTACGACCATTGCAGTATCCCCAAGTCACAAGATCAAAATTCAGTTGGCAACTGACTCATATTTTTGACGGTTGCAGTGTCCCGGGGTCATGTGGTCCAGGGGTAGGTTCTACTTACCTTTACTACCGGTTTGCAACGGGGCCACGCGCGCGCACTCTTCTGATGACGTTGGGGTCGGGTGGAGCCCTTTTGTGACCTTCTGACAAGCAAAGTCGATGGGAAAGCCAGATTCACTTAATAACCTTAAGTGACTAAACAACTGCAAATGAATCACTTAACAACTATGGCAAGAAAGGTCATGAAATGGGGCAAAACAGAAGTCTCACTTAGCAACATAAATTTTTGGCACAATTGTGGTCACAAGTTGAGAACTACTTGTACTTGTATAGCAAAGCAAAATAAATACTTATGGTTACAATTGGTTATGATGTATTTAATATATTGGTTTCTTCTTTAGTTCCCTTAAAAGTCACATTTGGGTTACAGATTTCGGAAGTAGCTGGATTTAAATGCTATCCAAGAGTTTATACAGTCAGATGCTTATGAGTTTAGATCCATCCGTAAGTTAGCTGTGTATATACTCATTTAGTTGTACATATGTTCCTTATTCCCTCATTTTTTTTCGGTGGGTGACTTGAGATGAATCACAAGTTGGAATTAAGATTGCCAGGACAAATATCAACAATCTCAGATATGCAGATGATACCACTCTAATGGCAGAAAGTGGAGAGGAACTAAAGAACCTCTTGATGCGGGTGAAGGAGGAAAGTGCAAAAGTTGGCTTGAAATCAACATTAAGAAAACTAAGATCATGGCTCCCGGCCCTCTCAATTCCTGGAAAATACATGGGGAAGAAATGGAGGTAGTGACAGATTTTATTTTCCTGGGCTCCAAGATCACCGCAGATGGGGACTGCAGCCAAGAAATTAAAAGACGTTTGCTCCTGGGGAGGAAAGCTATGGCAAATCTAGATAGCGTACTAAAAAGCAGAGACATCACCCTGCCAATTAAAGTGCGTATAGTCAAGGCTATGGTTTTCCCAGTTGCAATGTATGGCTGTGAAAGTTGGACCATAAGGAAAGCTGAGCGCCAAAGAATGGAGGCCTTTGAACTGTGATGCTGGAGAAGACTCCTGCGAGTCCCTTGGACTGCAAGGCGATCCAACCGGTCAGTCCTAGAAGAGATCAACCCTGACTGCTCTTCAGAAGGCCAGATCCTGAAGAGGAAACTCAAGTACTTTGGCCACCTAATGAGAAGGAAGGACTCTCTGGAAAAGAGCCTAATGCTGGGAATGATTGAGGGCAAAAGAAGAAGGGGACGGCAGAGAACGAGGTGGCTGGATGGAGTCACTGAAGCAGTCGGCGTGAGCTTAAATGGACTCCGGGGGATGGTAGAGGACAGGAAGGCCTGGAGGAAAGTTGTCCATGGGGTCGCGATGGGTCGGACACGACTTCGCAACTAACAACAACAACTTGAAATGGCTGTGCAAATACAAACGTACTTTTCAAATAGACAGCTATTTGAAGTTACAACTGGCAAAACATCTAAGGGAGATACTTATGCAAGTGAGATTCAAACAGCTCGACACAATGGTCAGATATGGGAGAGATTCCATTCTATACCCTACAATGTACGTCTCTGCGTTTGTGGAGCGGCAGAGGTAGAAGACCTGGCTCACATCCTATTTGATCGTTGCTTGTACAAGAGGATGAGAGACAAGTACCTCGGTCCATATACCAAACGAATGACCCATTGGGATCGCCATATCAAAACAACTTACCTTATGTGCGGCCAGAATCTGAAAATAACATTTAACACAGCATAGGACTTAAGCAAAATGGTTCGGTTGAGATTTGCATATGTGGGACTGATTGGGGTAGATTGCAGGGGTGATACCGAAATATATTTTATCATATTTTATTTATCTATATCTTAAATTATGTATTTTATTCCCATTTCATTTTAGACTGTATTTTATTCCAGTTTAATTTTAATCTGTATTTTATCCAATTCCATTTTAAATTGTTTTTATCAAATTTATTAATAATTTGTTTCTGGAAATTTGCACTTTGATATGGCCCAAGGGCTAATCATAAAGTAAAAGTAAAGTAAAGATTAATATTGTATAGAAATCTGTCCTGGCAGTTATTTTTCCTTGCAGTGGTGGCTTCTGTTTTCCTATCTCTTTTCCTTTGGAATTTCTTTACCATTTATTTATTTATTTATTTATTTATTTATTTATTTATTTATTTATTTATTTATTTATTTATTTATTTATTCATTTATTTATTTATTTATTTATTTTCCAGATTTCTATACCGCCCTTCTTTCGGACTCAGGGCAGTGAACAGCCAAATTAAAACATTTGTACACAAAAGTTAAAATCGATTAAAAATAATTAAATAAAGTTTGGCCCATAATTTAAAACATTTCAATTAAAATCAATATCAAGTTTTAAAAACCAACCACAAAATCAGGACAGCCCAGCTAACTGAAAAAAGTAGGTTTTAAGGGCCCGACGAAAAGTCTGGAGGTCTGGGATCACTCGTATCTCTGGGGATCACTCATATCTCTGGAAAGTGTATTTGAGCTTAATTTATTGTGGGATAATCAATACATAAAGAATTGCCGAATTGCCTCATTTCTTTTTCAAGTTCCCAAATCCAATCTTGTTCCTTTCTGTATTTCAGGAGCTGAAAGCCGTACCTCTTTACCAAAACCACTGCCCAAAATAATTTTTCAACAAGACTTCCCAAAACCATCTCGGCCTGGTCACAAAGTGAGATCCAGACCTTCTGTTTTAAAGGCAAGTGATTTTCTTATGGTTGTTTGAAAAGGCCAAACTTGTAAAAAGCAATGCTAGCTATTAGGTTTTTGTGAAATAGATGGAGCCTCTTTTCATGAAAATCAATGTCAACATAGGATCAACAAACATATGTAGAAGAAGGAATGGCAGAACCTGGGGGGGGAGGAGTCAAAATAGGAATCAGCCTAGAATCTATACATAGTCACAAATGGACCACATTCAACCTCTCTTGAGTTCCTTTGAGCCTTAGCTAGTGCCAAAATAGTGCTGTTACTTGAATAAATTCTTGTGTATAGGGATAAGAGTAATAAACCAATTCAACTGGAACGTCATATATGGTCCTGATATTTTGCACCTGACAATATTTCAAGTCTGACCTTATGAACACACTTGGAATATTGCATCCAGTTTTGGTGACCACAATATAAGAAAATGTGGAGATTCTAGAAAGAGTGCAGAGAAGAGCAACAAAATGATTAGGGGACTGGAGGCTAAAACATATGACGACTGGTTGCAGGAGTTGGATATATCTAGTCTACTGAAAAGAAGGACTAGGGGTGAAATGTTAGCAGTTCTCTAATATCTAAGGGGCTGCCACAAAGAAGAGGGGATCAGCCTATTCTCCAAAGCACCTGAAGACAGGACAAGAAGCAATGTATGAATCCATATTTGTTCTCCTTATGATTTAACAAGCACCCTCAACCTATTTGGGTTGGGTGTTCTTTTCTCCATCCCTTTCTCTCCAAACCTTAAATAATAACATGCTGTTGTATTATTAAATGCACAGCCCCCAGCTGAGGGCCTACGGCCATCTAAGAAGCCAGAGCCAACCCCTGAGACGCCAGAGCCACCCCCTGAGAAACCACAGCCAGCCCCACAGAAACCACAGCCGGTCCCGGAGAAGCCACAGGCAGCCCCACAGAAACCACAGCCGGTCCCGGAGAAGCCACAGGCAGCCCCAGGGAAACCACAGCCTGCCACTCCTGCTGTACCAGCGGGAAGTGGGCCTACTGCACCCTCTCAGCCAAAACCACCAGCTAAAGCTAAAGTCCCCGAGCCAGAACCAAGCATATGGGAAAAGATATTTCCGTGTCTAAAGAAAGAGAAACCCGCTCCAAAAGAACCTTTGGAGAAACATTTGGTGGCCGTTGCCCCTCCCCCAAAAGGACCATATGAAAAAACAACTTTGATGGTTGGTGACACGCGTGCAATCTCAACGGTGCCTTCACCACCCTTGCCTGAGGAGCCTAAAAAGAAACCACCAAGCAGAAAGAAAAGGGAGAAAAGGAAGGCTTCTTCAGTCCACATCTCGGTGCCCAAGACAGTTTTCTCTATCTTTGATCCTGTCAAAGAACCAGCTGAGGTTTACATCCAGGAACCTTCTAAATTACCCAAAGGGATTTTGAAAACCTCAGAAGAAAGAGTGCAGACCAGCAAATCCGTCTCCATCATCTTGCCCTCAGAAATGGACCAGGCCGAAATACCCCCGGAAGGAGTTGTGAAGTCTTCAAAGACCCACTTCAAAAGTCCGGAGGTATCTCAGGTGACCAGCGAGAGCTCCGTTCAATCGCTCCCTCAGGAAAGAAAACCTACCTCCGCACCTCCTGACCGGGCCAAAGAAAAGGAGGAGAAGTCATCAGAGGAGGAGGAGGAGGAGGAGTCACCACGTCCCATTTCTCTCAAATCACAGAAAAAGGCACCCTTGTTTGCCAGGACAAACGTTCCTCCAAAGCGGAAAGCTAACACAAAAGATTCCGCCACTCAGACGGTCCCACCAGTCGAGGCCGTTAAACCTGCTTCCCCCTTACTCTCCCTACTTCAGTCTCCCTCACCAACCTCCACCACGCCTCAGCCTACCGAGAAGATGGCATGCCGTTTACCTGCAGCACACTTCCAACTGGAGATGGCACCTTCGTACATTCCGCCACCGAAACACGGACGCCCTCCGCCTCCATCGACCAAAGCTGAGGATGAAACAGAACCCGACAAACCCCCTAAACCAGGAGCCAGAGGCGCACCACTGGTGAGACAAATGTCTATGTCATCCAGGTCACGGTTGTCCCAAAAGTGCTTTTTTCAAAAGGCCACTGGACTTTCTGGTTGTTCTTTGAAGACGTTTCGCTTCTCATCCAAGAAGCTTCTTCAGCTCTGACTGGATGGTGGGGAATGGAAGGATTGATACTCCTTGCAGACAGCTGGTCATTTGCATCCTTTTAGAAAGTCGTTAAGGTCACCTGGAGGTTCATCTGTGTGGAGCCTTCTTGGAACTGTTGAAAGGACTGTGTTGTAGAATGGAGATAGAGTCAAAATTGAACAGCCCTCTCTCAACAGAGGGATATGGCATCATCTATCTCCAATCTACAACACAGTCCTTTCAACAGTTCCAAGAAGGCTCCACACCCATTTGCACCACTCAGGTGACCCTGAGGACACAGATAAATCTCCAGGTGGCCTTAACAACCTGCTAAAAGAATGCAAATGTCCAGCTCTCTGCAAGGAGAATCACTCCTTCCATTCCCCACCATCCAATCAGAGCTGAAGAAGCTTCTTGGATGAGAAGCGAAACATCTTCAAAGAAAAACAAGAAAGTCCAGTTGCCTCTTGAAAAAAAGCACCTTTGGGACACTGATGAGCTACTGATACAGCGGTGGGGAGATTTTCTCGCAGTTTTCAACCCTCCTCATTTAGAGATGGCATTCCCATCCCTAAATGTCAAAAGAGAAACAAATTTGGATCTCCATATGTTGGGAGTTAAAGGGACATGGTGGCTCAGCTAAGACGCTGAGCTTGTCGATTGAAAGGTCGGCAGTTCAGCAGTTCGAATCCTTAGTGCCGCGTAACGGGGTGAGCTCCCACTACTTGTCCCAGCTTCTACCAACCTAGCAGTTCGAAAGCACATAAAAAGTGCAAGTAGAAAAATAGGGACCACCTTTGGTGGGAAGGGAACAGCGTTCCGTGCGACTTTGGTGTTGAGTCATGCTGGCCACATGACCACAGAGATGTCTTCGGACAGCGCTGGCTCTTTGGCTTAGAAAAGGAGATGAGCACCGCCCCCTAGAGTCAGGAATGACCAGCACATATGTGCGAGGGGAACCTTTACCTTTACTTTATGTTGGGAGAGCAAGGTTCTGGCATCCGGTGGGGCCAATGTTTTGCCTTTCTGACTTGTTTCTTTTTTTCCCAAAAAATTGTTCTGGGCTTCAATATTTTAAATCCCCTTTGGAGGAATTAATAAAAAAAAACCCTGTTTTTGCATTTTCTTTTTTCTTTTAGTAGCCTCGAATGCACTTTTTGGATGGAAAAACAAGATACAAATCTAATAATAAACTTGTATTTTTGTTTTGGAATTCTCACGAAGTAAAATCCCATCCATCCAGGATGTATTGTTATATGTGTAATCATTTTTCCACTTCATGAGGTAGAAAAATACGGATTGGTCTTGCTTGTTATCTTTTTGACATTTTCTGCTTGTGTTTAATTAATTCTATCTTTGCCTTGTCTTTTTCTCCCCAGCCCGGAGCAAAATGGGTTCATAAATTTCTTTTTTAAGGATTGGGCCAGTCTTCTCCGGAAGCTCCACAAGCGATCAACTGATCACTTTTTATGAAAAGCCAAAAAATAAAACTTTTCCACCAGCATCCAGTGATTTATAGATTTTACCTTATGTTTTAATAATAAACATAATGATTACACTTCTGTATAGGACTTTATAGATTGATCTACTTGGGTTAGGATTGCCATAACGGAGGATTCCTATCTGAGTGAGGGTATGATGTAATAGGATGTTGTAATAAACCCAGCAAGGGTGTCTTCTGAAGAGATCCAACCCAGATTTCAATCAATGAACCCATCATTCTGCTAGGGTTCCATGGCTGAAGGTAGACTTGAAGTTGGGAATCTCTGGTCTCGTCTCATATCTTAACTTATAATATTACTTTGACCTCTTATCCTTCTCTTGATCTTCCTTCCACTGTTCCTTTTCCTCCTCTTTGTACTCCTCCTCCTCCTCCTCCTCCTCCTCCTCCTCCTCCTCCCATTTACCATTTCCCTGCCTTCTAGCACTGATGATGTTCCCTAGCTAGGTAATGAAATGTCTGCCAAAAGACAATCAAGCTTAGAGAATACCAAGGACCCCACAGTCCTCCTCATCCTCATCCTCCTATTTACCATTTCCCTGCCTTCTAGCACTGATGATGTTCCCTAGCTAGGTAATGAAATGTCTGCCAAAGACAACCAAGCTTAGAGAACACCAGAGTTGTCCTTCTCCTCCTCCCACTTACAACTTCCTTGTCCTCCTCCTCTTCCTCCTCCCACTTACAACTTCCCCTCCTCCTCCTCCTCCCACTTACAACTTCCCTGTCCTCCTCCTCTTCCTCCTCCCACTTACAACTTCCCTGTCCTCTTCCTCTTCCTCCTTCCACTTACAGCTTCCCCTCCTCTTCCTCCTCCCACTTACAACTTCCCTGTCCTCTTCCTCTTCCTCCTCCCACTTACAGCTTCCCCTCCTCCTCCTCCTCCCACTTACAACTTCCCTGTCCTCCTCCTCTTCCTCCTCCCACTTACAACTTCCCTGTCCTTCTCCTCCTCCTCCTCCCACTTACAACTTCCCTGTCTTCTACAGTAGCACTGATGATGTTCCCTTCCCTAGCTGGGTAATGAAATGCCTGCAAGGAAATAACCAGGCTCAGGGGACTCCAAGGACCTCATCGAGGTCCTCCTCCTCCTCCTCCTCCCCCCCCACATTGATCAGTTTGCATTTATAGGCAAGCCTTCTTCACTTCAGTTTCACATTTACAGATTAGAGGCAATACTGTAACCCAAATTTGATGGTCCTGAGGATGGCATGAATTGAACAATGCCGCCATCTCCTGACCAAAAAAAGGAAATAATTAAAAATAAATCCAATGAAAAATAAGTAAAATACCACATTGAAGGAGGTAGCAGGGCCATTGTCAGGTGTGCTTCCTTCAAAGTCCAGGAAAGGATGACCCAAACTCCATGTTTTATAGAGAAAGGTACTTTTACTGGTTTATGGTAACCACAAATCAGAAAGAGTCTAAGATCGTATTTTTTACAACTAACCAATTTTATTAAAAGGCATAAAAGTTTGTGAGACACAGCTGTCCAAAGCATCTGAAGGCAGGACAAGAAGCAATGGGTGGAAACTAATCAAGGACAGAATCAACCTAGAACTAAGGAGTAATTTCCTGAGAGGGAGAACAATTAACCAGTGGAACAGCTTGCCTTCAGGAGTCGTGAAGTTGCTTCAAAACTAAGACGACATTGGACAGTCACTTGTCTGAAATGGTATAGGGTCTCCTGCTTGAACATGGGACTGGTCTAGAAGACCTCCAAGGTCCCTTCCAGCTTTGATTGATTGATGGATTAGTGGTTCAGTCTTGCCAGTATTAGATTTGTCATGTCAAGTCTCAGTACGTTTGCCTTTATTTACAGTATCCCCAAAATTAAGACCAGCTGCCTGCAATTACTGCAGGGTTCGAATCTCTCCAAGGCTCAAGGTTGACTCAGCCTTCCATCCTTTCTAAGGTAGGTGAAATGAGGACCCAGTTTGTGGGGGCAATAAGCTGACTTTGTATAAAATATACAAAAGGATGAAGGCTATTGCTGAGCACATTGTAAGCCGCCCTGAGTCTTCGGAGAAGGGCGGCATATAAATCAAATTAAAAAAATTAAAAAAAAAACAGAATAGACAAGTGGTAGTGCGGTCTCTTCTTAAAAACCTCCAGCGATGAAGTACCCACAATATCTGAAGGCAACCACTCTACTGGCCTAGTTTTTCCTTTGAAAATTCTTCATCTAAGGCAGAGGTCTTCAAACTTGGCAGCCTTAAGACTTGTGGACTTCAACTCCCAGAATTCTCCAGCCAGCATAGCATAGCTATAATATTCTTTTATCTATTTGCATTTACGTGCTTTCCAACTGCTACTGTATTTCCCTGAAAATAAGACCCTGTCTTATATTTTTTTGAACCCTAAAATAAGTGCTTGGCCTTATTTTCGGGGAGGTCTTATTATTTTGGGGCGCATGGAGCAAGACGTGCCTGATTTCCAGCTCTGTCTCCCTAACCAGAGGAAATGGCAGGGACCGCCTGCACATGGATTTAACTATTTCCGGGGAGGGCTTATTTTGGGGGGTATGTGTTATTTTAGCACATGCGTTCAAAAGCCCGATTGGGCTTATTATCAGGGGATGTCTTATTTTAGGGGAAACAGGGTAGGTAGGCAGGAGCTGTTCTGTTGGTCAGAATAGTTTGATAAGCAGCCAGGTTCAGAGGCAACATATTTCAACATGCAAAACCATGAGAAAACATGGTCTAGCACACACTATTCCTTTCCTTCTTGCCATGCAACAGTTGAAAACCTCCTGATCCTAGCTTTCCTAACAAGGCATAAGATGGACAAAGCCCCAGTCTGAAAGCAATTTCAAATTTTAGAGCTCACCCCATTGAACAGTGCCTGGTTCTTGAATCAGGACTGTACAGTAGTGGCCAAAATTGCAGAAAGCTTTTGGGAAAAGTGTATTTTCTAAAACTAGCTAATAACATCACTTTTTTTTTTTTTTGCAGTAGTACCATAAAATTATATATCAATGGAAAGATAATTTGATCAAGAATGTAATGCAATAACTTTTAGGAAGGATTTGCTATTAGAATAGCACAGTATAAAGAAGAAAAGTGAAACAGAGAAAAAATGAGATATACAAAAATGATCACCATGTCACTTAATACTTAGTTGGGTAACCTTTAGCATGAATTATGGCCTTACAATGTCTTCCCATGGGGTGAACCAAGTCTTTCAGTTCTGCAGCTGTTCTAATGTGAAACCAAGATGGAATGATGGCTTCTATTAACTGGGTTTTATTGCTGGGTCGCTTCTGACTAACAAGTTTCTTTAGTTGGCTCCCTAGATTTTCAATTGGGTTAAGGTCTGGGCTATTCCCAAGCCATTCCAGCAATGGAATAGGATTATCTTGAAACTCAAAAAAAAAAAAAAAAAAGTGGTGTTATTAGCCATCAAACTTCAAAAATACACTTTTCCCAAAAGGTTTCCACAATTTTGGCCTCTACTGTAAGTTTTCCAGCTGACAAGCTCAACCTTAACCACTGGCCCAATATTTCCCCAATATACTGTAATTTCTAAACTCTCACAACACTGAAAGTGTGATCCCAGGGCTTCTTAACTGAACTGCTGTTCAGTTCAACGGGGTAGAAGTGATTTTTCTAGAAAACCATAGCTGACAAACCTCTATTTGAGGTTGCTTCCATTAGCATCCAAACCAGGAAATTACAGCCTAGAACAGACCATGTACCATTTCTGTAAAAGTACATCTATCACGTTCCAACAAAGGGATTTGTATGGATAAAATTAGAATAGAATAGAATAACAGAGTTGGAAGGGACCTTGGAGGTCTTCTAGTCCAACCCCCTACTTAGGCAGGAAATCCTACACCACTTTAGACAAATGATTATTCAACATCTTAAAAACTTCCAGTGTTGGAGCATTCACTACTTCTGGAGGCAAGTTGTTCCACTGATTAATTGTTCTAACTGTCAGGAAATTTCTCTTTAGTTCTAGGTTTCTTCTCTCCTTGATTAGTTTCCATCAGGGGTGAAATCCAGCAGGTTCTGGAGAACTGGTAGCGGAAATTTTGAGTAGTTCAGAGAATTGGCAAATATCACCTCTGGCTTTTCCCCAGAGCGGGGTGGGAATGGAGATTTTTGCAATATTCTTCCCCCAGGAGTGGAGAGGTAATGGGGATTTTGCAGTATCCTTCCCCTGGAGTGGTGTGGAATGGAGAATTTGCATATCCTTCCCCTGCCACGCCCACCAAGGCACACCACGCCCACCAAGCCACGCCCACAGAACCAGTAGTAAAAAAAATTGGATTTCACCACTGGTTTCCACCCATTGCTTCTTGTTCTACCCTCAGGTGCTTTGGAGAATAGCTTGACTCCCTCTTCTTTGGGATAGCTCCTGAGATATTGGAAGACTGCTATCACGTCTCCTCTAGTCCTCCTTTTCATTAAACTAGACATACCCAGTTCCTGCAACCGTTCTTCATATGTTTTAGCCTCCAGTCCCCTAATCCTCTTGGTTGCTCTTCTCTGCACTCTTTTTAGAGTCTCAACATCTTTTTTATATCATGGCGACCAAAACTGGATGCAGTATTCCAAGTGTGGCCTTACCAAGGCCTTATAAAGTGGTATTAACAGTATTTAAACAGTATTTAAAGGTATTGCATTGGATTGTTCCTACAAGGTGAGAGCAATCCTTGTGGTAAATAATTAACCTTAGGAGCACTTTTTTTTTTTAAAAAAAAGGAAGCCTCTATAAGGAGGGTCTCTTTATTTCTTGGATAACTTCAAGATACCTGTGAAGATCTGCTTTTGAAAAAGTCCTCCAGCAAGTGCTATAAAGAGAAAAAATTAATAGTTTTGCCTCTTTGGGTTCGTTCCATCCACGTCAAAGTCATTGTCAGTCATTTCCATGCATCCTGAGGGAGGGTAACAGTAACAGAGTTGGAAGGGATCTTGGAGGTAATCTAGTCCAATGCCCTGCTCACTCAGGAGACCTAGAGATTTGAACCGCCGAACTGCCAACTTTTCTGATCGACAAGCTCAGCGTCTTAGCCACTGAGCCACCTAGCCAGCCAGATGTCTTCCCTCTCTTCAAAACTGCTTTCACTTAGCAGATTAAAGAAAGACCAGATATCCAGAGTCTTCTAGGACTTTCTCTCCTGCTTATCTGCAAGCAAACTGACTGACTCTTAGATACTGTTGACTCCAGAAGCTTATAAACTTATCACCAACTATCCAGGAAATTATAATTATTGTAACCCACCCTTCAGAAAAATCACTAGGTCTCAAATACGCTCATAAAATACTCAAAACAGGAGATTTGGCTCTTGAAAAAGTCCCTGAAATTTGTTGATTTCCTGCCAGTCAGAGTAGAAAATATTGGTCTAGAAGTGCATTTAGTCTGATTTGAGATAAGTCTGGTTTTCTGTAGGTATAAAAAAAGAAACGTACGGCTGAGATAATATATATTCACTCCTTTAAAGGAAGGATTTGTTTAAATAAAATAAATCCATATATTTATTTTTGCTACTGAAATGGATGGAAAAATGTAGTCTTTTTTCCCCTCGTGTAATTTATGACCGGCATTTCCAGTTTCCTTATAGCTCTGAGAAAATGTTTAATGAATTTTAACAAAGGCATTCTATTTTCAGATTTCAGTCTTAGCGGTTTTATTTGATTCCCAAATGAAGTCATCAAACAAAAAAATGAAATATTATTCAGCATGATATTCAGAACTCTCTTGATCTCTTGTAAATGAGCTCTCTAATTCATTAATGGTTATTCAAGGAAGGTCATCCAAAAAGCTGGTTCTGAATTGTTAGGGTATTGATCAACTGCATTAATCTCATTTTACAATAAAATATCTCAGTAATCCATATAGGAATATCTTTCTTTGGGGGGTGGCGAGTCTTCTAAGATGCATTTTCTAAGAAAACATGCTAGTTTGAAACTAATCTAGATCCAATACGGGCTAACCTGACCAATTTCATATTTTTCCCCCAAGTAATCCTTCTAATCCTCATTAGTTTTATTCTTCACATTGAATTTATGGATTTATGAGAAATTTCCCTCTACTGAGACTTTCTAAAGCTTGACCGGAAAAGACCAAAGAATGTTTCAAAGCTTGCACTTTTCCAGAGGATACAAAGTCGATATTAAAAGAAAAACGGTTGGGGAGAGAAAAACAGTAATATAAGCATTTATCTTCAAAACTTGTTTATCAAATATCAGAGAAAACAAGGAATTCAGAGAACTTTTCAATGTGTAAATAAATAAAATCTGTTGTGAAATATGGTGTTTGATTAAAAAACATCACTATTTTACAACTTAGGATGAATGGAATGCTGTCCCAGAATGAGAAAATTCAGGCACAATGAGAACCGAAGACCATGAAGGAAAGAACAATTGAAGACAGCAAGAGTGCCCTAGCTTAATTAGCAAGGTAGCTTAATTTGTCTTGTGTCAATACCAATCAAGATAGCTTAAACTGTCTTGCGTCAATACCAATCAAGTGGCAGGGTTCAATCCAGAATGCCAGTGGAAATACAATGTGAGTCCTCCTATGGGTAAATGAAATGGGCACAGACTGTGTGACACCAAAGTTCACAAATGAAACAAATCTAAGCCAATACTGGAGGAGTTGATATCAACTCGTAGCCTTTTAGATATAGGGTATAAACTCTACACACCTTATTCTGTATCTAAGAATATTCTGTATCTAACCTTGGCAACTTTAAGACCCGTGGACTTCAAGTCCCAGAATTCTACAGCCAGCCATGAGAATTCTGGGAGATGAAGTCCACAAGTGTGGTATAAAGCTCTACACACCTGATTCTGTATGTAAGCAGGGGTGCCCAACCTTGGCAACTTTAAGACTTGTGGAATTCCCACGGCTGGGTGGAGAACTTTGGGAGTTGAAGTCCACAGGCCTCAAAGTTGCCAAGGTTGGATACCCCTGATCTAATGTATATCAAGCAGAGATCTACTTACCCCTCCTTGAAAAGATCCAATGATGGTGAAGTCATACATAATGTTTAAGTACAACAGATTATTTATTATCCTAACAACCACCTCTCTTCAAAAGCCTTAAGAAAGACACAGCTAGGTTGACCAAATCTACAGCTTCTAATGAAGGCTTTACACACTATCATCTGGGTGTATGTTCATGGATTATTATAGCTGTACATGATTTTTGTTTTTTTTTCACATAATTGCCTGACACCAATAGAAGATAAGGGCTTCCATCATGCATTTTGCACTAGGATATCTGTTTCGATGGTTCTTGGCTTATCGTACCCATGAATCAAATGCATGGAGTCCGCCAGTTAAGGGGATCGACTTACGAAACCAGAGCACATCATGTTTAATGTTTTCTTTTCTTTGTCTTTACAATAGGGCCAAGGTAGCAAAAATATTAAAACACTGACCTTTTCTTCTGAAATGAAATTTACAACTTGAGCAGCGTCTCTGGTCAACTAATACATATCTTTATAAACCGGATGAAAACTATACAGTATTTAAAAGTATTAACATAATGCGATCGATCTCTGAAATGAAATGTGTACCGAAATTCCTCACCACAGTTGCAAAATACCCTGATGCTACGGAAACCAACCTACGAACAGCAATAAATCCTCTAAACTGGTAGAAGTTTTTATTATTATTAATATTATTATTATTATTTTGTTTTCTTCCTTTCTTCAACTGAATTCAAGTAGTGTAGGAGGAACTGGTATATGCCTTTTAATTCACAGGGCAGGCAAATACAGGAGCTGTTTCTTGGGGCTTTTTTCTGTTTTCCTCTGTTCCACGTAGGCGAAATGTTCCAGCTGACCTATAAGTCTGTGGATGTCAGCTTTTTCATGCTTCTTCGCTGAGCCAAACTTGAAGCTGCAACAGGTTCCAAAACAGGCTGAAATGTCTTGTTGTTCAGTGCAGAATAGGTAGCAGCCATAGCCCCCTGGGACATAATGACATTAAAGGACAAATCAACCCGCCATCCTCAACCACCATTAAGATACAGACCTCTGTACCCTTGACGAGCTTTGCCAACTTTACCTTCACTAGATGTGGCGCGTCTTGCCTATTTAACTGATAATGTGGCAGCTGATCTCTACAGGCTATCCATGAATGCTTGAGAACTTGCTCTGCGGTGTATCTCTGGTGTGGATCTACATGTAGCATATGAGATAGCAAATCCTGGATCAAACAGATAACAAGAGTTTCTAAGTACAATTTAGAGAAAGAGGAGGTAACAAAGAGTTGAACGTGGCCTTCGTGATATTGTCACTCCTATCAGGATCATAGCAGTCATCCTTCCACCCCAAGGTTTCCTACTGGCTACTGGTGCCAGGCCTGGAAGCCATCTTTTTCGTTGGATCTTCAGGCCTGCCACATTTCCTACTGTGGGAAACTGGGAGGGGGGATTATATGGAGCAAGGGTGATATATAGTCATAACAACATTCCTTTCTCAGAGAGTCAAGGACGTCTTGCCCTGCACTTAGAGGGAAGTGGGAGGCATCTTCAGTTGGAACGGTGCTTTGATTGGACTACGTGATGGACATGTGGATGCTGGGCAGGGACTTGGATTTTTCTTTGGGTGGGGAAAACCTGGAAGCTTTCAGATTCGGGTTTTCCCAGATGTGCCAATATGACATCTCTAATAAAATGGAACTTTGAGGAAACTCAAGCCTCGGAGTCTTCTTTCATTGGGGGTGTTACTTGGAAGCCTGACATTAACCCGAATCTTGACAACTGGATTCTAATGGTAGCAGCAAGGAATATCTTCATCAGTGAATGTCAGGGTCCCTTCCTGATTTCAGAGGGAACCAAAACGTGGCATAGAGGTATGGATGACCCCAAAAGGCAAGGAAGCTTAACTGGGAAGGAGCAGTTAAACTTTCTGAAAATGGGATGCTTCTGAACCAGAAACAGTTCATTCTCAACAGGTCTTCATCGTAACTCTCCCTTTTGCCACCTTAAATGGAAAGTGAGATAACTTGCATGCTACAGACTTTTAAAACAAAATGAATGGGAAGCTCAAAGTAGAATTAATATGCACCCTGAATAGCGTATTATCTCATTGGATGCATCTATTACAATAATTTGAATAATATTACATACAAAATCAAAATAATTTGAATAATATTACATATAAAATCATGAAGCAGACCTGAATTTCAGTTTTTAGAAGAGGTAGAACAGGGAAAGCACCTTATATCAAGTTGCATGGGAAAATGACACACTGTACAGAAACTGGTTAGAATTTACATAATATATTGGAACATCTACATAATATAAATCAAACGAAACTTATTCATCCTGAGATTCAGGTATGGAAAAATTCCGGCTTGTGTTTTTTTAAAAATAAACGGAATAATTTTAGCATGTGTATGCCAAGTTACTTTAGCACAGGCATGCTAAGTAAATCTTACAAAAGATTTAAAGTCCAAAAGTAAGATATAATACCTTGCTTTTTAGATAAAGTTAAATATCTAAATAATTTAAATAATAAAGTCAAATATTTGTAGAAAATGCTTTAAAATTATTTATAAAAGGTGGTGGCAGGTTTCTTATTACTGATCACTAACCAAAACATGCATTCATGGGGAAACTCTTGATTTAACTGACATTTTGGAGAAGAGGATGGACATTGCTTACGAATGCCTGTTAAATCCAAATTTATGATAAATTGCATCTTTTTTCATCTTTATGAAGTGATTTATTTATTAGTGTCTATGGCATGAAACATCAGGATGCCACAAGATTGGCCTATTATTTGGGAGCAATATCTACATATAAATTTTGTCCAGTGTATATTAACGTGGTGGAATCGAAAAGTTGAATCATGACAACTGGACCAAAATTTGACCATCCAGGAAGCTTCATAGGTCAAAATAAAATTAAAAAAAAGTTGGGCAGAGAGTCAGAAAGTCACTGGAATGCACCAGCTCTTGCCATACCAACTTCAGGGGTGTCTCTCCAAAATGTATTGTTGCCATGATTCAATCTTTTAGATACCTTTGGCCTGGATGATTGAGTTTTCATTGACATAATGTGATGGAATGTAGCCTGGATTCCCAAACAGGAGAGGGTGCATTCCAGAGGAGCAAGAGACAATTCAGTTCAGATTGTTCGTGTGAGAGAAAGTGGGTGAAGACCGTTCATCCCTAAGAGTTCCCAGGGTATATAGATAGATTCTATGTATAGGTGAAGAACAATAAAGAAATCGCTTGGAAGAATCATAAAGTGTATTTCTTGATTTTTGGAACCTGGCATTGAAGTATATTAAATTTTAACCAACGGTTCACCTGCAATTGTGTTTACACAGCTGCCTGTATCTTATCTATCTATCTATCTATCTATCTATCTATCTATCTATCTATCTATCTATCTATCTATCTATCTATCTAAATGGCTGTGTGTGTATGTGTGTATGTTCCAGCATAACTCTGGAACGCCTCGAGCAATTTCAACCAAACTTGGTACACAGATGACTTACTCTCTGGAAAAAAATATTGTGGTGGTAAGACACCCCTAACACCCCTTGGTGTGTATCTGTGTGTCTCTCTCTGTGTGTGTGTGTGTGTGTTCCAACATAACTCTGGAACATCTGGGCTGCTGAAATGAAAAGGAATGAATTATATCTATAGTGTCAAATCACAGTACTTTTGTCAGATAGTGTGCATTTTGGATTCAAGGTAAGATACAGCTTGTTGTGCCTTAAAATGGCTTCTACTGTACAGCACAGTGGAGTTGCCATGGTAACGGCTTCACAGTACTCCACAAGGGGGCTCCCTCTGGTACGGGGGATTGGTTCTTAAATATCCAGGCAACGCCTGGTTATCAGTTAGTAAAGAATAAAATAAAAATATGTTGATACCTTTGCAGCATCTGACACAGTGTCCCAATTGCCTCCACTTAAAGAAAATTTTCCACTACCTATCCGTAACAAGATTTCTTCTGGAGTATCATTGGGTCCATTCGCAAAAGGTGTGTACCTAAAATTATTTTTAAGAAAGGATGTTAGTTTCTTTTGCATAAGTAGTTCAGAAACATAGATGGAACTTGCTGATTTAGGACAGATTTCATACTCTGGTTGATCCTATAAAATAAGCAGAAGAGTCGTGGCTTTGAACATCTGCAAATTCATAGCTATGTCAACATGTGAAAGGCGCATCTCACCCTGCCAGCATTGTATAAAGAAGAACACCCAAGCTCCAAATATCACAAGCAGCATCATAGCCTTGCCTCATGAGGACCTAGAAGATGAACAAAAACTCCATGTTATTGTTAGAAAGACGAACCTTCACCATATTTAGATTTAGAAGTAAATTTAAATCAGTGTTTTTCAACCTTGGCCACTTTAAGTTGCATGGACTTCAATTCCCAGAATTCCCCAACCAGCATGTCGATTGGGGAATTCTGGGAATTGAAGTCCATGCATCTTGAGGTAGCTAAGGTTGAAAACACTGATTTAAACTAATGACCACTGTGCTGCTTAAATAAAATTGTTAACTTCTCCTGAAATGCTGCAGTAGTATCATCTTCTTTTAATGACTCCATAATCTCTTGAGGGGTGGAGTCTGGGCAACTGAATGGAGCTGAATATTTACTGGCCGGATGCCCTTCCTGTCGCCATGCAGAGTTTTTTTCACCAGATACATTCTCCTTGTGCCCAGAGAGAGAAATATCTGTCTCTGCATAGGATTGAACTCGCAGCCTCCTGATTGTGAGGCGAGAGCTCCACCTGTAAGCCACAACACCACTCAAATGCTGTAGTAGTATACAGAACAATAATCAATATTCAACTGAATTCTGGGTTTCCATGTTTGTTTCTATACATCAAGAAGCCCATTTATGCATGCTCTTACAGTAGTGGCCAAAATTGTGGAAACCTTTTGGGAAAAGTGTATTTTCTAAAACTAGCTAATAACACCACTTTTTGGGGGAGTATTACCATAACATTATATATCAATGGAAAGATAATTTAATCAAGAATGTAATTCAATCAAGAGCCTTGGTAGTACAAGGGTTTAAGGCACCCTGTTATTAAGCTGCTTAAGACCAGCTGCCTGCAATTACTGCAGGGTTCGAATCTCGCCAAGGCTCAAGGTTGACTCAGCCTTCCATCCTTTCTAAGGTAGGTGAAATGAGGACCCAGTTTGTGGGGGCAATAAGCTGACTTTGTATAAATATACAAAAGGATGAAGGCTATTGCTGAGCACATTGTAAGCCGCCCTGAGTCTTCGGAGAAGGGCGGCATATAAATCAAATTTAAAAAAAAAAATCACTTTGATGAAGGATTTGCTATTAGAATAGCAGTTACAGTATAAAGAAGAAAAGTCAAACACGGAGAAAAAACGAGATATACAAAAATTATCTCCATAGAAAAAAACAAAATATACAAAAATTATCACCATGTCAGTTAATACTTAGTTGGGTAACCTTTAGCATGAATGACGGCCTTACAACGTCTTCCCATGGAGTGAACCAAGTCTTTTAGTTCTGCAGCTGTTATAGTGTGAAACCAGGATTGAATGATTGCTTCTATTAACTGGGTTTTATTGCTGGGTCGCTTCTGACTAACAAGTTTCTTTAGTCGGCTCCATAGATTTTCAATTGGGTTAAGGTCTGGGCTATTCCCAGGCCATTCCAGCAGTGGAATAGGATTATCTTGAAACTCCCCCCAAAAGTGGTGTTATTAGCCATCAAACCTCAAAAATACACTTTTCCCAAAAGGTTTCCACAATTTTGGCCACTACTGCATGTGAGAGAATAAATCAATTATTATGATGCAAGGAACAACAGAGCAAAGCAATCTATCCCGCAAACCCGTGAAATACAAATAATTTCCTGGAGATTTAAAAAGACAATTTATAAAACCAAAAAGAATAATGCATACCTCCGGTGCCACAAAATTAGCAGTATAGCATGGTGTTAAGAGAAGCCCATTCTCTCCCCGAAGTTGCTTTGCAAAGCCGAAATCACAAATCCTGATGGAATCAGCATTATTGGAATCATCCATATACAAAATATTACTTGGTTTAAGATCCCGATGCACAACCTTAAAAAAAAACAAAACACACATATAAAACCCAACTATTTTGGCTGAAATCAGGAAAAAAAAAACCATTTTAAAAGATCGAGTAATTCTATCAACTCAGCATTAACAAGGGGAATAGAATGAATGATTGAATGTTTAAATCCAATTTCTAAAAAAAAAAAAAAAAAAAATGAGATTTCAAAATTAGGCACAGACCACAGAATCAATTTACCCAGCTGTCATTTAAAAAGTTAATCATTAAACCTGATTCTCTCTTTTGCTTACAAACACCCGCTTCTAAATCAAGATTGTTTGTTTACTTATTTATGGATTGATTGATCGATTCATTCATTCGATTTGTACGGCCGCCCAACACAACAACTGACTTTGGGTCAGTTTGTTTGTCTTAAAAACAAACTCTAATTTTGCCTCCAGCAATTGCCAGCTCAATTCTAAAATACAATATCCAAGGGTGGGCTTCAAAAATTTTAGCAAGGGGTTCCCTGCCCGGTTGCTGGGTGGCCGTGGCCATGGCCTAGTCAGCCTCCTGCACCACAGTGGGGGCGTTTTTGTCCTCCCCAAGTTCCGGAGGCTTTTCTTGAGCCTCCGGGAGGGCAAAAACAGCTGCTCCAGGCTCCGGAGGCCCTCTGGAAGCCATAAACGGGCCTGTTTCCGGCCTTCCCGAAATTCTGGTAGGCCCGTTTTTCACCCTCCCCAAGCCTCCATGTGCACCATGCAATTACCTGCATCCAAAATGGGCCACATGGGGACTCCTGGGAGGGGCAGGGCGGGGCCAGCCAGGAGTGGGATTTGGGGGTTCTCCAAACTGCACAGAATCTTAGCTAGAGGTTCTCCCGAACCCCTGCAGCCCATCCCTGACAATATCCCACCTAGCTTTATTATACAGACCAGTCTCTGGTTAGCACTTGTCCTCAAATCAACTCATTTTCTGAAATGATATACAGTACATGTAAGAAAATATAAGGACTTCAGTTTGTTTATTTGGTGCCTTTGAGTCAATGTTGACTCCTAATGTCTACCTGCGTCATTTTTTGCGGTTTTCTTGGCAAGGTTTGAGAACTGCTGTTTCCTTGCCTTCTTTTCTTCTCTTCTGAGAGAGACTGGCCCAAAGTCACTCAGCTGGCTTTCATGCCTAAAGTGGGATTATAATCATGGTTTCCCTTGGTTTCTGGAGTGATGCTTTAACCCGTCACCAAACTGGCTCTTCAGGATTTCAGTACATGGATATTTATTTATATATTTAAAAGATTCTCCCAAAGGTGCTTTTTTCAGGAGGTAACTGGACTTCTTTGTTTTTCTCTTTTGAAGACGTTTCGCTTCTCATCCAAGAAGCTTCTTCAGATCTGACAGGATAGTGGAGAATTGAAGGATTTATATTCCTTGCAGACAGCTGGTCCTTTGCATCCTTTTAGAGCCGTGATGGCGAATCTATGGCATGCGTGCCAGAGGTGGCATGCAGAGCCCTCTCTGTGGGCATGCGTGCCATCACCAGCTACTATTCCAGGTTCTGTCCTGCGCAGCAGCCAGCTGTTCTGTTGTGGGTTCCAGCACGCTCATGCACGCCAGCCAGCTGGTCTTCGTGTGAAGACCAGCTGGGCGGCGTTCATGCGCACAACGGAACCCAGAAGAGCAGCTGACTGCCGCCCGCATGCACACCAGCCAGCTGTTCTGTTCTGGGTTCTGGCACTCCAGCGCGTGAGCACTCCAGTTTCGGCACTCGGTGCCGAAAAAGTAAACCATCACTGTTTTAGAGAGTCCTTGAAGCACTTGGAGGTTTATCTGTGTCCTCAGGGTCACCTGAAGTGATGCTCTTGGTTCCTGTAGTCTGCAATTTAATCCTACTACAGGAACCAGGAGCACTACTCAGGTGAGTCTGAGGACATAGATCACTAACCAACTGGTTGTCCCAAAGGTGCTTTTTTCAGGAGGCGACTGGACTTTCTTCTTCTTTTCTGAAAACGTTTCGCTTCTCATCCAAGAAGCTTCTTCAGCTCTGACAGGATAATGGGGAATGGAAGGATTTATCTTCCTTGCAGACAGCTGGTCCTTTGCATCCTTTTAGAGGGTCGTTGATGCACTTGGAGGTTTATCTGTGTCCTCAGGGTCACCTGAGTGGTGCTCCTGGTTCCCATAAACTGCAATTTTTCTCTGGAAATCCATTCCTACTCCCACACCATTCAAAGGATGTTCATCCCAAATTGTGCAGCTAAAAATTGCAGACTCAGGTGACCCTGAGGACACAGATAAACTTCCAAGTGCTTCAACAACCCTCTAAAAGGATGCAAAGAACCAGCTGTCTGCAAGGAAGATAAATCCTTCGAATCTCCTGTCAGATCTGAAGAAGCTTCTAGGATGAGAAGTGAAACGTCTTCAAAAGAGAAAACAAGGAAGTCCAGTTGAAAAAGCTCCTTTGGGACAACCATGACTTGGATGACTGAGAAATCTCTAAGGTAAAGGTAAAGGTTCTCCTTGCACACATGTGCTAGTCGTTCCCAACTCTAGGGGGCGGTACTCATCTCCATTTCAAAGCCGAAGAGCCAATACTGTCCAAAGACATCTCCAGGGTCATGTGGCCAGCAAGACTAAATGCCAAAGGGGCACGGAACGCTGTTACCTTCCCACCAAAGGTGGACCCTGTTTTTCTACTTTTTTTTTTTTACGTGCTTTCGAACTGCTAGGTTGGCAGAAGCTGGGACAAGTCACGGGAGCTCAGCCCGTTATGCGGCACTAGGGATTCGAACCGCTGAACTGCCGACCTTTCGATCAACAAGCTCAGCATCTGAGCCACTGAGCTACTGCTCAGTGGCTAACAGACATTTAAAAGATTCATTTATACGGCCGCTCATCATAAAGTACAGTTGCAGTTTACAGCAAGCATAAAGCCAAGATCGAAGCAAACCCTAAAAACATAAATCCAGAACTTAATTAAATTATCAAAATGTGGCCCAGCTTACTCCTTGACAGTGCAGGTAGTCCACAGTTTTAGCGATAGTATACAAGACGGCACTCGCTTCGCGTTCTGAGAAATACTTCTGTCTGAGAATACGATCCAGGAGCTCCCCTCCCTTCATCAATTCTGTGACAAGGTAGATATATTTACCATCATCGTACACCTGTAGAAGTTTAATATAGTTGAGTAACACATACTCCAGGAACGGGGCGTGAAACACAGGGTCTCCCTAGAGGCACACTCAACAGAAGAGGCTGACTTTCCACCAATACCATTTTTTTAAGGTGGCAAAGATTCCAAATCTACTGAATAACCTTTTGCTGCTTCAGCCTGGCAGATGAGAGAACATTGAGGGATTGAGGAGACAACCAAGACCATGTGCTAAATGAGGTTCTTTCCTTCGCCATAAAGCAGAGGTGTCCGATCTTGGCAACTTTAAGACTTGTTGACTTCGATCCCAGAATTGATGGGCTGTGAAAATATCTACAGACCCCTTGCATCCTGGACATAAATTGTTTCAACTTCTACCTTCTTCTATAGGGCACTGCACACCAGAACAACTAGACACAAGGACAGTTTCCCCCCCGAATGCCATCACTCTGCTTAACAACTAATTCCCACAACACTGTCAAATAATTTACTAAGTCTGTATTACTATTATTCTTCTCTTCCTTACTAGTATCTATCTCTTCCCACTGATTACTATAACCATGTGCTTGTATCTTTCCATTTATATTGTTTTTATTTGTTTCCTAGTACGATTTGATAGCTTATTAGTAACCTTGACTATCACTAAGTGTTGTATCTTTTTATTCTTGATGAATGTATTTTATTTTCCTTAGATACACTGAGAGAATATGCGCCTAAGACAAATTCCTTGTGTGTCCAATCACACTTGGCCAATAAAGAATTCTATTCTATTCTATTCTATTCTATTCTATTCTATTCTATTCTATTCTATTCTATTCTATTCTATTCTATTCTATTCTATTCTATTCTATTCTATTCTATTCTATTCTATTCTTTTCTTTTCTTCCATTCCATTATTCTATTCTACTCTACTCTACTCTACTCTACTCTACTCTACTCTACTCTACTCTACTCCACTCTTCCATTATTCTATTCTATTCTATTCTATTCTATTCTATTCTATTCTATTCTATTCTATTCTATTCTATTCTATTCTATTCTATTCTACTCTACTCTACTCTACTCTAGAATTCCCCAATTCTGAGAGTTGAGGTCTACAAGTTGCAAAGGATGGACATCCCTTCTATAAAGTTAATACAGATGAAATTACATTTCCACCCACAGACCTTTGTAGATGTACCACAACAAAGCCTATTTTTTAATCAAACAGAATCATATTTCAAATATCGAAGCTTCTCTTCTGCATCCCAGCAGAGGCTGGACCAGAGGAAAGGCCTTCATCCCATCAACAGCTACACTTTGTACGCGCTCTAGAAACCAAACAGAATACTTACATCTTTTAAAGTAATAATGTTAGGGTGCTGTCCGTACCGCATCAAGATTTCTATTTCTTCGGAAGGATCTCTCTTACTTTTGTCAATTATCTGGAGGGGGGAGAGGCAATGACCACAAGGAAGTGTGACAGGAGATTAAATTCAGCGCAACGAAGCACATTTCTATTTAAGAAAGAATACAACAGCCTCACTTTCCAAGGCCACCTTGTAAACAAGGACACAGAAACAGCCTTCTTCCCTTTAATTCCCAGAATTGCGAAGCCAGCATCACAATTGAGTGCCGACAATTCTAGGCAGTTCTAGGTTAGAAGCATTATTATTATTATTATTATTTATTAAATTTATTAAATTAAATATCACTGAAAGATATCCCGAGCATTTCAAAACATTGGAATTCCTCAATTTTACAATGTGGACGCTGAATCTTTCTCTCTTTCTTTCCTACCTCAAGGCAGGTCTGCAGATGAGACATACTTTTGAGATACTTTAAAAAAGACGGATTGGATAGAAATAAGGCAGCAAACTTAAAAGGCCTGCCTAGGTAAGGGATCTGCCACTTTAAATCTTGAACTGTCTAAACGACAAGAACATCATGCTAACTGAACCCAACTGTCAGGCCAACAAAGAAGACTCCGAGGCTTGAGTTTCCTCAAACTTCCATTTTATTAGAGATGTCCTATTGGCCCATCTGGGAAAACCCGAATCTGAAAGTTTCCAGGTTTTCCCCATCCAAAGGAAAATCCAAGTCCCTGCCCAGCATCCACATGTCCATCACATGGTCCAATCTAAGCCCCGTCCCATTTGGAGATGCCTCCCAATCACACCCCTCCAGGTGCAGGGCAAGATGTCCTTGACTCCCTGAGAAAGGAATGTTATTATGGCTACATATTGCCCTAGTTCCATACAATCCACCCTCCCAGTTTCCCACAGTAAATGTGGCAGGCCTGAAGATCCAACGAAAAAGATGGCTTCCAGGCCTGACACCAACAATTGGTAGACACAACTCATGTACTAAAGTTTTACACTATGCCAATAAAATGGAAATAGAGAGGACTGGGATTGGCCTGCTCCACTGGTGCCATCAGTCCAAGTATTCTGGCTTGCAGGATCCAGGGGAAGGGATGCCGTTGCACCTGCTCTCTGGAACATTTTGCCTCCAGTGTAAGGTTGATTAGAACCTGAAGACCTGGTTCTGCCAGATAGCTTGGGGCTTCAATGGGGCAACATCACAGTGGAAATGGTTGATAGATTTACAATAGATCCCACTTCCCCACCCCACCTATCCTGCTCCCGGTCTCCCCATCTTTATTTGGACTGTAGTGTTTGGCTTTGTATTAACTTTGTTTTTAGTACATACAGTTTTTTATCTTTTATAATTGTAAGCCTCCCAGAATTAACCAGTTTTAAGATGGGCAGCCAATGAATGAAGGAAGGAAGGAATGAAATACCAGCAATAGTAAAATATCCTTCCGGCAATTATCTTCTTAATGTTAAAGTTCTAAATAGCACATCCACAAATAATTGAAGATAATAACATGTCAACCCCCAAGAAAGAAGCATATATTACCAATGTTTCATTACCCGAATTAGGTTAACATCATCAGTGCTAGGAGGGAGTAAGGTTTGCTCTCATTTTACATCTTTAAGAAGATGTTGGATAACCATTTGTCTGAAGTGGTGTAGGGTTTCCTGCCTGGGCAGGGGGTTGGACTAGAAGACCTCCAAGGTCCCTTCCAACTCTGTTATTCTATTCTATCCTATTCTACATAAAAGAAAGCAAACCCCACTCTTTAGTAGCACTGATGATATTACATGGGTGGGTAATAAAACATCTACAAGCAAACAACCAAGCTCAGAGGGCACCAAGGATCCCACAGTTTAACCTTGAGCTACAAATATTCTCCTCTACTGAGATCATACATTGCCAAATTTGCAGCTTAGATGTCTAGAAAAAAAATGAGTCCTGTTCCTTTATATGTTCATTCTAAATAAGATGAAAAGAACCCAAACCTTAATTTAATTTAAAATGGTGAAGAGCTATAAAACATTTATTAAATGCGGGCTAATTTATGTAGGTTGTTATAGATGTTTAGATATTTAAATATGATTGTCAGGGTTCCAAGTAATACACTCATAGCAAACAGAACTCTGAGGCAAGCAGGTTCCTCAAAGAACAAATATTGGCACAAACTGGTGAAAACCTGTTGTGGCTCCATTGCCTGAGCCTGGGCTATCGACAGATGCAGACTCTGAGAGTGAGGGAGAGGAGTTGGCAAGGCCTCCCTCTCCAGGACCCTCCTCTCTGGCAATGCCTCCAGAGGACACCGAAGGCCAAATAATAGGTTCAGAGCCAAGCATGTCCCCGCAGCCACAGGTGGACAGCGACGAAGGAGATAAGTGCTGACTGGATCCTCAACAACGGCGCAGGGAGAAGCGTGTGCAGCAGAGGGGAAGGCGTGCCAGAGATTAGCTGAGTCACTGGACCACACCCCACAGGGTATAAATGTGGGTGTGGTGGCCGGTTCAGTTTGTGACGAGCAAAAACTAGAAATAATCCATGATCTCTGCGTTACTGGACTTCTGCCTGCCTTGTCGGACTGCATTTGGACTATTCCTTGTATTGCTGAAACTTTGCCTGCTTTATCGGAATGCTTGCAGTCTAATCTTTGTTTTGTGTGAGTAAAGTCTGAATTGGCAGCTAGCCACTGGGTTGCTGCCAGCTTTATCTTCAAAGATTTTGTCGTGTGGCTTATTAACTCCGGGCCATCTGTGGGGGTGCATGTGTGGGACGGGGACAGAACAAAACCGACTCTAAAGGTTCCCATGGTTTTCACCTAATTAAAAGTAAAAGTTTTTCCCCTTTCCCCCAAACCATCGGTCACATGGTCTGATCAAGGTGCTGTCTGGTTGCTTGGAAACTTCACTCCTCCTCTCTTCAGCCACCCGGGGGAATGACCTTGGTTCTCAGGGGAAACTATTTTGTTTTGTCTACAGAACTCCAACTATCTCTACTCCCCCCGCCCCCCCTATTCCTCATCACCATTGTGGCAACACTGGAGCCTCTAAGATGGCCTCAGCTAGGCCAGCTTCAGAGTTGCCAGTGATGTGGGGAAAAAATAGTGCCCTACATCAGTGGTGAAATTTCTTTTACTACCGGTTCTGTGGGCATGGCAGGGGAAGGATATTGCAAAATCTCCATTCCCACCCGCTCTGGGGCCAGCCAGAAGTGGTATTTGCTGGTTTTCCGAACTACTCAAAATTTCCGCTACCGATTCTCCAGAACCTGTCAGAACCTGCTGGATTTATTAACAAGAGCCTTGGTGGAGCAGCGGACTAAAGTGTTGTTATAGTAGCACTTAGCTGCCAGCTGCCTGCAATTACTGCGAGTTCAAATCTCACCAGGCTCAAGGTTGACTCAGCCTTCCATACTTCCGAGATAGGTAAAATGAGGACCCGGATTGTGGGTGCAATAAGCTGACTTTGTATAAAAAAGAACACCGCTAAGCAGGTATATACAAAAGTATGAAGGCTATTACTTAACGCATTGTAAGCCACCCTGAGTCTCCGGAGAAGGGCGGCATATAAATCAAACCAATAAATAAATAAACAATAAAGATTTCACCCCTGTCCTACATACCTTCACAGCAAATTCCATATTGGAAACTGTATGGATGCAGCGCTTACACACCGAGTAGGAGCCCACGCCAATGTCTTCTTTAAGTTCATAGGCATCTGTGAAGAGTGCACTGCTCCCATGAAGTTGCTAAAGAACACAGTAAAACAACTTTTAAAAGCTTGCAATTATTTCATAAACTTTTTTCGGAACGTTTCTGCAGGCACCCTACACTTCTTATCAGCTCAATATCATTTGGACTTGTGAAAAGAAATATAGTAGTTAAGGGCAGAGACAGACCTAAAACGACCAACTTTTGGGCCATTTTATCCTTTTTAAGTTTTAGGCTTAGTGGATGCAGTTGTTGATGCATCCCAACTGGTTCACAATTAACATTATATGAGACTTTGGTTGAATTTGGATTTAATACGTTGATCATTTCTCGCACTGTTGCACGCACAAAGGACACCTGATAATTGAATGCGCATGCATGCCAGAAACTGTTCTGCCCCAGGCTACGGACCCCAAAGAACGCAGCACCCACAAACTCTATACAAAGCTTATTTTACTCAAATAACTCAGTCTTTATCAACCAAAGGCTGTTAATAAACTGTCTTAACAGCCTACCAGAATTCTAAAATAAGGTAATCACAGTCTTACTAGAGTTGGCAGAAAGCCCAGAAGCAATTTTGCAGAGAATCCAGACGCAAAGGAGATTGAACTAAAGTTGTTCCCTACAGCTTGCTGCAATCGGCGTTCCTCCTTAAATAGGCTAAGGGAGTGGCCAATTAGCCCCAAGCCTTACTCTCGAGGAGACCTCCTCCTGAGGAGCCACTCCTGCCTTTTGGCAGCTCTGTGCACCCGTGCATTGAGAAGAGGCTCCTTCTCCTCGTCCTCTTCACTTATGGGAGCTTCTGAAGGCCCTGGCTGAATCCCTGCCTCTGGCACCACAACTTCTCCAGCCTCCTCACTGTCCGACTCGAGCGCCAGCTGCACAGGCTGCTGGCGCAGCACCACACCAACCTCCTCATTGTCGGAATCAGTTACAATCTGCACAGGCCGCTGACGGGCCACAACAGAAACCTAGAAAAGGAATGGGCAACGCCGTGCGTGCCAGGCAACATGGCTGACATGTGCCATAGGTTCGCCATCACGGGACTAGAAACTCTACACATACACACACCCTTTTTTTTTTTACCTGTACTATTGGCAAAATGTTGTTGAGAGGGGTGATTCTGTGGTCTTCTATAGTGTTCGTTGCCACAAAACTGAAACCTTTGAAGAGCTGATGGGCATTGGCGCTTGGCGGGACTCCAGGAGAATCTTGATTAAAATGGAACAGTATGACATGTTAGAATTGGCCAACATCTAACGCAAAATATTCTATATCATCATGCCGATTTATCAAAGAATCCTCTTTCGGAAAGATGGCAAATCTAACCATCCCCTTTGAGTGTTGTAAGAAAGAAGTAAACAAAGGAAAATGAAGGCTTGATTTTTTTTAAACAAAAAACAAATTAATTAGCATGGAAAACTAATTCAGTTTGTCAATTTCAATTCAGTGATGTTAATTAAAAGCCATATTTAAAAAAAAAAAACAAAACACCTAAAAATGAATAGCATCTTTATAATGTTTTATTTTCGGGGAGGTCTTATTATTTTGGGGCGCGTGGAGCAAGATGGGGCTCCTCTTGCATCTTACTTGATTTCCAGCTCTGTGTTTAAATATTTTCAGGGAGGGCTTATATTCGAGAGGAGGCTTATTTTAGTGCATGCGCTCAAAAGCCCGATTGTGCTTATTATCAGGGGATGTCTTATTTTTGGGGTAGGTCTAAGAGCTATTGCTAATACTATTGTCCCTTCCTTCCTTCCTTCCTTCCTTCCTTCCTTCCTTCCTTCCTTCCTTCCTTCTCTCCCAGTGGTTAGAATGCAGTATTGCAGGATAATTCTGTCCTCTGCCAAGAGTTCAATCCTGACCGGCTCAAGGTTGATTCAGCCTTCCATCCTTCCGAGGTGAGTAAAATGAGGACCCAGATGGTTGGGGGGCAAAGATGCTGACTCTGTGAATCGCTTAGAGAGGGCTGTAAAAGCCCTGTGAAGCGGTATATAAATCTAAGGGCTATTACCTTTGGGAGTTTTTGCTGTGAATTCTGGGTCAAAGCAAAATGTATCTTCCGGTCTTCCAGAAGCAGGTTTAAATGGAGGCTGGATTTCCGTCCTGTAAAGTTTCTGGAATCAGAATCACAGAAGATTATTTCACCATAGATTACCGTGGATTTATATTGCTTTTCTAACGGGAAGTTCTTTGCTTTAGCAGGTTCCATTTTAGAAACGTTTCCTTTCTGTGCCTGTGCCTCTTCCCACACTTGTGATTGTCCCTAGAGCCATCTGGAGACACAGAAAGAGGAATGAATCAAACTCAACATCTCCTTCTATTACAGAAGAGTTTGCCTCTTCAAGGAGACTTATTGAGGAAAGGAAAACTACTGGATGCGAGTATAAATATTCTCTAAGCACTAGGCAGTCATTAGCGAATGAAAAGGTATCATGCTTTTCTTGAACCTGCGTTCTCCCCTGTTTCTATAAACGTTTTTGAAAAGCTTATAAATGCTATGAAAAGAAATAAAAAAAATATGTACTATTAGATACATTTTAGGTGCAAAAGAAGAGGAAGAGGGGGAGGGGAGGGGGAGGAAGAGGCAGAGAAGGAGAAGAAGGAGGAGGTGGAGGAGGAGAAGTAGAAGAAGAGGAAGAGGGAAGAAGAGGAAGAGGAGAAGGAAGAAGAGAAGGAAAAGGAAGAGGAAGAAGAAGAGGAGGAGGAGGAAGAGGAGAAGTAGAAGAGGAAGAGGAAGAAGAAGAAGAAGAGGAGGAGGAAGAAGAAGAGGAAGAAGAAGAGGAGAAGTGGAAGAGGAAGAGAAGGAGAAGGAGAAGGAGGAGGAGGAGGAGGAGAAGGAGGAGGAGGAGGAGGAGAAGAAGAAGAAGGAGGAGGAGGAGGAGAAGGAGGAGGAGGAGGAGGAGGAGGAAGAGAAGGAGAAGGAGAAGGAGAAGGAGAAGGAGAAGGAGAAGGAGAAGGAGAAGGAGAAGGAGAAGGAGAAGGAGAAGTAGTTTATTGCACTAACCCTTTCTTTTTTTCCGCCCTTTGGCAGAAATGATATTGGCTTTTTTTTTTGCTTTACCTGCTCAAGGTATTTCCCAACATTAAAAAAAATGCAAGAGTTGTCAAGCATTATATTAAACTTGAGTCCTTACGAGAACGGTATCCTGAGTACAGATTTATTCCATAGACTCACATTCCAGTCAATGGTTGAAAAGAAGGGATGCCTCTTTATTTCTTCAACCCCATCAGGACCAGCCCCTATAATTTCAAGGAAGACAAGACACAAAATGATTACCAATCAAACAACAACTACATCTGCTGATGAAGGTTCCCATCGACTGAGCGATGCAATCGGAAGGGACCTAAAAGTACCATGTTTTCCCCAAAATAAGACATCCCCTGATAATAAGCCCAATCAGGCTTTTGAGCACATGGCCATAAGGCTAAGAGCTTCTTTCAGGGTTCAAAAAATATAAGACAGGGTCTTATTTTCGAGGAAACACGGTAAGTCTACTTGGCGCGAGTTCCCTTCCACTAGAAGAATTTGCTTTTCTGTAGCATGGGTAACTCTGACTTTCTGGGTCTTCTATCTTGTTAAACTGTGAATCTTCTTGAAGGACTTTGGAACTTGAGCATTGCAGAGTTCCTGGTGTCAGAAATCTTACTTTAATTATATGTTGTACTCCTGGGATTTTAGGTTGCTGTTATGACGGCATTAGCTACAGGTTTGCACCTGGCTTTGAGTATCATATATTCATAAATAATTTTTTTTTCAAATACTGAAAAGAAACTTTCCGGTTCCCAAGCATCAGCTTCCCATTTTCTACGCTGCATTCCAAGTCAGATTCAAAAGATTGCAGTCTACACAATCATGCTACTGGAAATGAAATATCAATCACAGACGGCCCCCAAGGGCTTAAGCACTGAAAGTGTTTTCAATGGCAGAACCAAAGGTGCTTTTTCAAAAAGCAACTGGACTTTTTTTGTTTCACCTTGGAGATGTTTTGTTTCTCATCCAAGAAGCTTCTCCAGTTCTGAAGAAGCTTCATGGATGAGAAAGGAAGGAAGGAAGGAAGGAAGGAAGGAAGGAAGGAAGGAAGGAAGGAAGGAAGGAAGGAAGGAAGGAAAGAAAAGAAAGATAGAGACAGAAAGAGAGAGAGAGAGACAGAAAGAAAGAGAAAGAAAGAGAAAAGAAAGAAGAAAGAGAGAGAGAGAGACAGAAAGAAAGAGAAAGAAAGAGAAAAGAAAGAAGAAAGAAGAAAGAAAGAGACAGAGAAAGAGAAAGAGAAAAAGAAAAAGAAAAAGAAAGAAAGAAAAAAGAAAAGAAGGAAGGAAGGAAAGGAAGAAAAGAGAGAGAGAAAGAGAGAGAGAACGAAAGAAAAAAAGAAAAAAGAGAGGCAGAGAAAGAAAAAAGGGAGACAGAGAAAGAAAGAAAGAAAGAAAGAAGAGAGACAGAGAAAGAGAGAAATAGAAAAGGAAAGAAAGAAAGAGGAAAGTAAGGAAGGAAGAAAGGAAGAAAAGAAAGAAAAGAAAGAGAAAGAAAAAGAAAGAGACAGAGAAAGAGAGACAAAGAGAGAAAAAGAAAGAAAAAAAGAAAAAAAGAAAGAGACAGAGAAAGAAAAAAGAGAAAGAAAGAAAGAAGAAAGAAAGAGACAGAAAGAGAGAAATAGAAAAGGAAAGAAGGAAGGAAGGAAGGAAGGAAGGAAGGAAGGAAGGAACGAACTAAGTAAGTCCAGTTGCCTTTTGAAAAAGCACCTTTGGCGCAACTATGACCTGGATGACTGAGAATCTCTGTAGACTTTCAATGACAGAGAATGCTCTTTTTTAAAAAAACAATGTAAAATATACCAAGGCTAATGTAAAGGAATTTTTGAGCAAAAAACCAAAAATGTTTAGATATTTAGCCATAGTATTCTATAAAGCCCTTCATGGCATGGGCCCGGGGTACTTGCAGGACCACCTCCTACCAGCCTCCCTGCGCCCAGTGCGCTCACATAGGACTGCCCTCCTTCAGGTGTCATCGGCCAGACAATGTCGGCTGATGGCGCCCAGGACGAGGGCATTCTCTGTGGCCGCACTGACCCTCTGGAACGAGCTACCCACGGAGCTCCGGACAGCCCCCGACCTCCACTCCTTCCGTGGTGACCTGAAGACATGGCTCTTTCAACAAATCTCCTGATCTGTTGGGAATCTCGGTTTTAATTGTTGGGTTTTAATTGGATTATTTTCTACTTTATTTTATTGTAATTTATTGTTGTCGTTTTGTTGTTATGAACCGCCCTGAGTCCTTCAGGAGAAGGACAGCATATAAATGTAATTAAAATAAATAAAATAAATAAATAAATAGATTATATCAGGGAGGTTATGAAATGCTACAACACAGTCCACCAACCTGGAGTTTTTGCAATGTTGCAGACTAAGGCATTTCTCTCCTTTATCCTCTAACCGTGGTATTTTGAGGTGAAGGTCCAGAACATCTGAAAACTTCCACCTCAAGGAAGACTGATGTAGGTAGGACTAACTTACCTAGCCTGTTTGAAGGATTCCTTTTAAACAACATCCTCAGGAGACTCTGAGCTTCAGGGCTAAGGAATTGTGGCATTCCAAGTTTTGCTCTGGGAAAAGAGACAATTCAGATTCAAGAAGTGCTTTCCAATTAAAAAAAAAATCAAATGCAAACAATTTACTCAAATGGGCCTTTGAACATGTGTTTCCCACTGCATACCTGATTGTTCAAAGAGACAAGGAATTATTGTTCTAACTTAAGTACCGTATTTCCCCGAAAATAAGACCCAACCAGAAAATAAGCCCTAGCATGATTTTCAGGATGCTCTTAATATAAGCCCTACCCCCAAAATAAGCCCCAGTTAAGATTGTCAGCCAGATGGATGCATTTAGTACCATATTTATCAAAAAATATCCTTCCCCTACCACGCCCACCAAGCCACAGCCAAAGAACCGGTAGGGGAAAAAATGGGATTTCATCCCTGCCAGAGCCTACTATCAGTCTGCGGCCTATTCAGAACTGGGCCGTGTGAGAGGAGGGCCAGCCCGCACACATTGCACGCAGCTTACCTCGCACAAGCAGCAGGGTGGTGTACAGCTGCACTCGTACGAGCGGTGGGCCAGCAGACACACACACATGGACCAGCCCACCCCTCGCACAGCCCGGTTCTCTCCCCCCCCCCACCCCCTCAGCCAGGTCGCCAGATTGGGGACCACTGTCCTAAAGATTAAGCCAAATGCTTATGTTTTTTCCTCATCTATTTTAAAAATGGATAACTACCTTTATGTATTTTTATGGTGGGGTTCCCTGACCAGAAGGCTGTAATAGAAGTTTTGCTTTGCTTTGATCAATACTATGAATCTAATTAACCTGAAAACCTGAAAACCTGAAATAAAAATATCCTATCTCAAAATCACTCACTTTTGCCCATAGTGAAATTTTCAAACAGCTTAGTTTGTGAAGAATTTTGGGCAGGGGTAACCATTTACCCCTGGGTAAATTTTGGGCAGGGGTAGGCGATTTTTGTTAACTTGCAAATACTTAGCAATGGAACAGAACAGAAAAAAATACTTACTTGAGTATCATATTCATAGTTTCGTTTCGGTCTTTACCTTGGAAAGGTAAAGTACCAGTGAGCATTTCAAACTGAGAAAGAAACAAAGACCAAAAACATTTAGAAAACAAACCAACAAACAAGATTTAAGCTTCTAGAATTGAGATTTAAGAAAAGCCTGCTCCTTATTATAACGTACTGTGAAGGCAGACTAATTTGCACTAAAACACTAACAGAATTGTTAAATTCATAATAGATAATAGATTTATTATGCTAAATAATAAATCTATATTAAACAATTTTGATGACATTAAATGCCTTCACAAAATTATGATGGCTGAAAATACATTTATAACTTTGTTTAAAGAGTTAATGACAACTATAAATATTTCATTTAAAACAAATTTACTATAGGTAAAGGTTCCCCTTGCACATATATGCTAGTTGTTCCTGACTCTAGGGGGCAGTGCTCATCTCCGTTTCAAAGCCGAAGTGCCAGCGTTGTCTGAAGACGCCTCCATGGTCATGTGGCCAGCATAACTCAATGCCAAAGGTACATGGAACACTGTTACCTTCCCACCAAAGGTGGTCCCTATTTTTCTACTTGCATTTTTTACGTGCTTTCGAACTGCTAGGTTGGCAGAAGCTGGGACAAGGAACGGGAGCTCACCCTGTTACGCAGCACTAGGGATTCGAACCACTGAACTGCTGACCTTTCGATCGACAAGCTCAGCCGCTGAGCCACCACATCCCTTACATTGACTATAGCATTATGTAATATGTTTTTCAACATCCAATGCTGGTTTAAGTGTCCCTTCCTCAGATATTTGGCTCAAAAAATTAACATAAAGTGTGTTCAGTTCAACTCAAATAACACACTTTCCGTCATGATGTAAGCTTAGCAGCAGAAATGTTATAATTATAAATTATAACTTATTATATCACATTAAATTTGTCTATCACCGAATATTTCTGACTCCAGGCATCTTATAAAAGAAAATATAATAAAACCCCCAGGCTAAGAGTATAAAATAAAATAAAAATAAACAAAACATTAATGGCAATAAAACCCCAAACAAATAAAAGTATCTAACCCACAACTCCAAAAATATCAAACCCAATTACAATAGCAATACATCAATTTACGCGGCCCTTGGTGCTCTCTGAGCTTAGTGGTTTTCTTGGAGATGTTTCATTACCAAACCAGACAACATCATCATTGCGTGCAGTTATTGATGATGTTACCTAGTAGGGTAATGAAATGTCTGCAAAAAAACAGCCAAGCTCAGAGAGCACCAAAGACGCCGCAGTTCAACCCTGCGAAATGCAAATATTCCCTTCTATCGTTCATGCATCCAGGGTCTCAAATGCTTTTGACCAGGGATGGGCTGCTGGGGGTTCACAGGGGTTCAGAACTTCTAGCTAAGATTCTGTGCAGTTCGGAGAACCCCGAAATCCCACTCCTGACTGCCCCCCCCCCCCAGCAACCAGGCAGAGAACCCCTTGGTAAAATTTTGGAAGCCCACCCCTGGGCCATGACCACCAGTTTATTCAATTCCCTTACGAGAATTTATCTATCATTCATGCATCAAGGGTCTCAAATGCTTATTACATGCAACACAAAATTGGGCCATTAATTGCACAGTACCATGAGAACCCCGAACGACCACCAATCCGCACTTTGGTTGTGGCCCCGCCTGTTCACAACTTCAGGGGCCATGTATTCTACAGTACCGCAGAAAGAGTAGGCTTTCTTCTCTTGGTCGACCGATTCTTTGCTTAAGCCGAAGTCTAAAACAGCATCGCAAAGACATACCAAGCAAAGAAATTCTGAGCAAATATCAGTCATAGAAAGAAGATTTTAGGGGAAGTAATGTGATCTAGAGATGAGTCAACGATGGCCCTCCAGTAGAGTTGAGGAAAGTAGAAAAGTCTACTTTCCTCAACTCTACCCAATGAGAAGCGGTCATGGAAGGTCACGATAGCTTCATGATCTCTTCTTAATCTCTTATCCAGTCATGTGTCATGGTAGAAACTCCAGGCCTTTTGTATCTGCATTGTAATGGTGCATGCAGGACCTAAGAGGCTGAGCTTGGAACATGGGGTGATGCTCATGTCATCATTTTGACCAAATCTCTCCTTTCTGCAGGCCAACAAGACCTGAAAGCTGATAGGTTCCTTTCTATAGTCTAAATTTTAGTAGGCTGATACCCAACATGACTATCAATGACCTCTTCAATTAATTCCTAAATAAAGCAATTAAAATGGCCCCATGCAAGCCCGCTGAGATACCCACAAGCTGCATTATGACACAACAAAGTTCTAGTGCTATCTTTCCTCTCCCTTCCTAAGTTGCTGTACATGAATTCATGATTCATTGATGTTACAACTTTATGCTTGGTTTGAAAAATACATTATAGATAAAGTCAGTTATGATTGTGCATCAACCGTAAAGATATGGACTTGTTTTAGATGTAAAAGCAATATGCCTCACCACTGGGTCAATGAAAAGTTTGAAGGGGAGAATCGGTTTGGACTTAACTCTAGCTTCCAGGTTCTGGAAAGGTCCATCCGTCCGGGGCTTTGATCCGGTGATTCTCAACCTTGATAGCTTTAAGATTTGTGGATATGGCTGGCTGGGGAATTCTGGGAATTCAAGCCCACATGGAACGAACTGCCCCCGGAAATTCGTAAGATCTCCGACCTCCGGGTGTTTCGCTGCGCATTGAAGACCCTGTTGTTCCGCCAGGCCGGACTATCAACACAATAGTTTTAAATTGGGGTATTTAAATTTTTTGGGGTTTTAAATCTGAGCCAATTTATTTAATTATTTTAAATTTTATATTGTTGCTTTGTCTGTGTTTTTAAATAGTCTGTACACCGCCCTGAGTCCTTCGGGAGAAGGGCGGTATAGAAATAAAATTATTATTATTATTATTATTATTATTATTATTATTATTATTATTATTATTATTATTATTATTATTATTACATACCTTAAAGAGTTGCCAAGGTTGAGAAGCACTGCTTTCATCTCTGCATGGCCTCCACCAGTGTCTCCAAGTGACAGATTTATACAACGGTACAAAGACCAAGCTAAAATTTTCAACGGTGTATCTTTTCTCCGAGTGGAGGATTTCAACCTAAGCAGGGGGTTGGACCAGAAGACCTCCAAGGTCTCTTCCTTCTGTTATTCTATTCTATTCTATTCTATTCTATTCTATTCTATTCTATTCTATTCTATTCTATTCTATTCTATTCTAATCTATTCTATTAACGCAAGCCCTTCTTTGCGCCATCTCAGAAATGTATTGAATATATACCGTACATACAATAACATTTTTCTCCCCCAAAAAGCAGAATCCATGCTGAGCTTGTATACTCATTTCTGCTCACCCTATTTTAATATTTTCAGCCTATAGTGCAGCAAGCTAGCTAACACAGCTTTTCTTTGAAACATGCTTAGTTCCCAGGTGTCATTTTTAGTCAACATTCGGCGATAAAATGTAGTCTCAGCTACCTGCAGTTAAGCACCGAATTAGAATAATGAGGATCGGTATTTCTTCAATAGGCTAAAAGCCACTGTCTGGTTTTAAATTAATTGCATTTCTGCGATTAGAGTGTTGTTGTTGTCGTAACACTTGTTTTGATTAGTTGTTTTATTATCTTGCTGGAGAATTTGTTTTGCTTTTATTGTACATACATATTAGTCGGCCTAACAGTTGGTGTCTAGGAAATGTTATAAATAAGCAATTATTATTTTTTGACAGATCCAAATGGAATGGCTTCTTGTGAAGCACACCAGATACTCTAAACAGCATGACCATAAGAATCAAAAACACATGAGAAAATTTACATATTCCAGAGAGGCTGAAAATGGGTAAGAAATCCACATGACTGTCTCTGAAAGTACAACATATACAACCTGGTCTCGGCCGAAAGGCTGAGTTAAATGACTTTTACCGATTCTTTTAGGAATGTAGCATTTGTTCAACAAAAAGTTGAACAATAATTTGAAGGGATAAAGGAGGACATGACGGCTGAATCTATCGAGCAACAATTTGTCCCACTTAAAAATACCTCCTGTTTTAATCAGCTGATGCTATTTATGTAATTATTATTTTTTTTAAAAAAAAAAAAGCTATACTAATAAGTTTCACCTACCTGTTAACTTGATATGTCCTGCTTCATCAAGCAAAATGCTGAAAATTAAAATTCACATTCACCAATGCACATAACAGGAATATTTTAATAAGACAAATTAAAATGCTATAGTATTTACATTTAATTAATTAAGATTTTTCTGAAAACATATTGGGTAAAAAAAAAAGAGTAGAGGTAGTCTTTGACTTACAACAGTTCGTTTAGTAACTGTTCCAAGTTACAACAGGACTGAAAAATGTAACTTATGGTTGTTTTTCCCACTTACAACCATCGGGGGGCATCCCCATGGTCATTTGATCAAAATTCAGACAATTGGCAACTGACTCGTATTTATGACAGTTGCAGTGTCCCAGAGTCACATGATCACTTTTTGCAACTTTTTGACAAGCAAAGTCAATGGGCAAGCCAGATTCACTTAACAACAGTATTGCTAATTTAACAACTGCAGTGATTCACTTAACAACAGAAAGGTCGTAAAATAGGGCAAAATTCACTGAACACATGTCACACTTAACCGCAAAGATTTTTGGACTAATTTGTAGTCGTAAGTCAAGGACTACCTGTATAGCAGTGATTCCACATTTATTTTATGGCAAATACAAAGAAGGGTTTAAATAAGAGTACCATAATAGTGGATAAAATACATTTTACTTTACTTTTCTGGCTTCAAGTCCCTGTATACAATTCCCAAGCTGTGCAGGTGATCCAAAGCTAGAGCCAGTTCTGCGAGGTAGAATTTCACATCTTCCTCTGTAAACATAACCTAATAAGAACTATATAGATTTACATTCCGGTCTGGTTAAATTTCTGTACATCAAAGATGTTAGCAAATCCTACAAAGCAGTGGTGGGTTTCAATTTTTTTTACTACCGGTTCTGTGGGTGTGGCTTGGTGGGTATGGCATGGCTTGGTGGGCGTGGCAGGGAAGGATACCGTAAAATCTCCATTCCCTCCCCACTCCAGGGAAAGGATACTGCAAAATCCCCATTTCCTCCTGATCAGCTGGGACTTGGGAGACAGAGAATAGATAGGGGCATAGCCAATCAGAATTTTTACTACCGGTTCACTGAACTACTCAAAATTTCCGCTACCGGTTCTCCAGAACTGGTCAGAACCTGCTGAAATCCACCTCTGCTACAAAGTTTAAACATCTGCGATGCAAATTTATTAGTCCGTACTGCATGTTATCTGTGATCTTGGATAACCCACAAGATGGAACCGTACATATGCAACTTTGAAAAGGACAAATATTGATCCTATTATCCCAAAGGTGCTTTTTTTCAAAAGGCAACTGAACTTCCATTTTTTTTCCTTGAAGACAAAGGAAAGCAAAAGGAAAAATAAATTCCAGTTGCCTTTTGAAAAAGCACCTTTGGGACAACCATGACCTGGATGACTGAGAATCTCCACGGACATTGATTCTATTAGTTCTCCAAAAATAAATATTCAGAGCATGCCTTTTGATGCAGCTCATGAATGACAAATGAATGGTTGGCCTCTGGAATGACATGGGTCCAGCAAAATACCTAATTTCTCTGCATGAAAAAAAAAAAAGATCCAAATGAACAAGATTATTTAAGTATCTCAAATAATTCCATATGATGGAAAGTTCTCCAAGATCATAGAAAATAAAAGTGAGAGATCAGCTAACCATTAACAGACAAAACTCTGCATTTATCAGGGGCTGCCCCAAAGAAGAGGGAGTCAAGCTATTCTCCAAAGCACCTGAGGGCAGGACAAGAAGCAGTGGGTGGAAACCTATCAAGGAGAGAAGCAACTTAGAACTAAGGAGAAATTTCCTGACAGTTAGAACAATTAATCAATGTATCTATCAATGTAAAGATTTTAATTGGTTTTAAATGGGATTTTAAATTTGGGGTTTTATAAATTGGGCCTATTATTTAATAATTTTAATTATTTTTAAATTTTGTCTGTCTTTGTGTTTTTAATTAGGCTGTACACCGCCCTGAGTCCTTTGGGAGAAGGGCAGTATAGAAATAAAATAAAATAATAAAATAAAATAAAATAAAATAATAAAATAAAATAAAATAAAATAAAATAAAATAAAATAAAATAAAATAAAATAAAATAAAATAAAATAAAATAAAATAAAATAAAATAAAATAAAATAAAATAAAATAAAATAATCAGTGGAACAACTTGCCTCCAGAAGTTGTGAATGCTCCAACACTGGAAGTTTTTAAGATGATGTTGGATAACCACTTGTCTGAAGTGGTGAAGGGTCTTCTTCCTAAGCAGGGGGTTGGACTAGAAGACCTCCAAGGTCCCTTCCAACTCTGTTATTCTATCTGAACATGGCTGGAGCACCTCAAAAATTGAGTCCAACACTTGTTAGTGACTCATTAAAGCAGCCAGGTGATATGGGTTTTGCACTCCAGTGTGCTTTGAAGCATCTCTTCTTTTAGCATCCCTTCTAAGGCATTTCTAAGTCCTGGCTGGGGTGGGGGAGGACCTACTTCCTTACATAGCGAGAAATGCTTTATTTATTAATGTATTTGACCTCGTTGTGTTTTTACACAGAAACCTTTCCTCTGAGTGAGGAAAAAAACCCACAACATTTCTAAAAGCAGAGAGTAAGATGATTTTTAGGTAGTCATAACAGTGTAGGAGGCAACTATTTATTCAATCCTGCCTTTTCTCCAGAAAGCCAAAAACAGCATACCACCCTCTTAACTTCATGATCGTAATTTGTCCTCACCATTTTGGAGGGAGATTAGGTTAAGAGATATTAACGGCAAGTTGATCCAGTTTCTTCACCGCTGAATAGTGACAGAGAGTCAGATTTAGGCCAAAAAAAACAAAAACCACCCCAGATTTGAAACTAAGATATAGAATAAATGGATTTGAGTTAGTCATCTCCTCTGAGCATAATGTCCCTCTCAGATAGATATTGAAAATATAAAAAAGAGAAATCGGAGCTCTTGGAAGAAAAGGCAAAGATAAAAACTTACTATAAGGCTACCACTTCACACTATGTTTTAAAAGGTCCATAAATACATACCTCTTTGGATAATCTTGTGAACACGTCTCCTCCCCTGAGAAAATCCAATATTAAATATAGCTTTCCTTCAGTCTGGAAGGCTGGAAAGAGCAGCCATAAAATATGAATCAGTTTTGTGGAACAACAGATAGGCAGCATAGATAAAACACTTAAATAATATACCCTAATCACACGAGACTTTCGAGGGCTCTAAACTTTTAACTATTCAAGGCAAGAGGAATTAATCAAGAGGGATTCTATAAACATTTGGCCAAAATACTAAATTGATATCCACATATTTAGGTAAAACTTGAAATGCTTGTATTAGTATTTAATAGCATTACCCTGGGAGGCAGAATTTTTTGTGACCTTCTTCATTTATAGAATAGAATAGAATTCTTTATTGGCCAAGTGTGATTGGACACAGAAGTAATTTGTCTTAGGTGTATATGCTCTCAGGGTACATAAGGATAATAAAATACATTCATCAAGAATAAAAAGATACAACACTTAGTGATAGTCAAGGTTACTAATAAGCTATCAAATCGTACTAGGAAACAAATAAAAACAATATAAATTGAAAGGAACATGGTTATAGTAATAAGTGGGAAGAGATAGATACTAGTAAGGAAGAGAAGAATAATAGTAATACAGACTTAGTAAATTATTTGACAGTGTTGTGGGAATTAGTTGTTAAGCAGAGTGATGGCATTCAGGGAAAAACTGTTTTGGTGTCTAGTTGTTCTGGTGTGCAGTGCTCTATAGCGTCGTTTTGAGGGTAGGAGTTGAAACAATTTATGTCCAGGATGCGAGGGGTTTGTAAATATTTTCACAGCTCTCTTTTTGACTCGTGCAGTATACAGGTCCTCAGTGGAAAGCAGGTTGGTAGTAATTGTTTTTCCTGCAGTTCTAATGATCCTCTGAAGTCTGTGTCTGTCTTGTTGGGTTGCAGAACCAAACCAGACAGCTATAGAGGTGCAGATGACAGACTCAATAATTCCTCTGTAGAACTGTTATCAGCAACTCCTTGGGCAGTTTGAGTTTTCTGAGCTGGCGCAGAAAAAACATTCTTTGTTGAGCTTTTTTGATTATCTTTTTGATGTTAGGTGTTCATTTTAAGTCTTGAGATATGATAGAACCTAGAAACTTGAAGGACTCTACTGCTGATACTGTGTTGTCTAGTATTGTAAGAGGTGATAGTATAGGATAGTAGTATAGTATAGGAGGTTTTGTTTTTAAAATCCACCAGGTTATCAGATGGAAGACTCAAATCCAGGAAGTCCCCACTGGCACTTTCACAACTGTTCAACAACTTTTAACATTGATTCCCAATGGAAAGCCAAATGGTCAATGAACATCCAGACGTAGGAAGACATAATGACCCCACTCAAAAAGTGCCAAACTTTGAGTTACCGGATCAGCAATGGACAATCCTGAATGGGAGTTGCACCTCACCCAGTGTCTGCCGGAACTCTCTGTGTAAATAGGGCATAGTATGTGGGTGACATATGGGCTCCCACGTCAAACTGTCAATCGTCAATCACATCATGACCGGCTGTAAGCTGAGGGATATACTGGTTCACTATTGACTTTTTTAAAAAATATAAACAATGCTGCACTTCAATGGTTAGATGGCCAAGACCCGTGATGCTGACCCTATGGCACATATGCCCAAAGTAGCATGCAAAGCCATGTTGCCCGGCAAACGCGGCCTTGCCTGTTTGTCTTCCAGGTTTCTGGCACGCATACGCACATGACGATCAGCTGTCCTTCGCCCACATGGCAGTGCCAAAAACCATCTGTGCATGCGCACCAGCCAGCTAACTATTGGGTGCGCATGCGTGCCAGAACCGGGAAGTTCGGCTTTTCTGGAGCGTGATCCCTTTGCGCACGCGGCAGTGCTGAAAACCAGCTGCACATACGTGCTGGCCAGCTGATCATCGGGCACACGTGTGCTAGAACCCGGATGTTCAGCTTTTCCGGAGTGCGGCTCAGATGAGCACGCACGCACGCGATGTTTCCATGCAAGGGCCGAAAAGGTTCTCCATCACTGGCCTAGACATTTGAACATAGAACTTTTTAACATTTATATTTTATTACGTTCTATTAATCTAGATCAGGGGTGTCAAACTCGATTTCATTGAGGGCTGCATCAGGGTTGTGTTTGACCGGGGGGGGGGGGCATGGCCAGCTCGACATCACTTGTGTTGGGGGCACTTGTGGTGGTCATGTGCTTCCCTCAGACCCTCCCTCCCTCTCAGTATAACCTTCCTTCCTTCCTTCCTTCCTTCCTTCCTTCCTTCCTTCCTTCCTTCCTTCCTTCCTTCCTTCCCCTTTCCTTCTTTTACCTTCCTTGTTTTCTTCCCATCTTCCCTTCTTTTTCTTTTTCTTTGTCTTTCCTCTTTCCCTTTCTCCTTTCCTGTCCCTTCTTGCATGCTCCAATGCAAAAAGGGAAAAATTTCTCCTTTTGTTTTGTTTTTAGTTTGTTTTGCTAGCCCTCTGCCAGAGAAAACGGACGCCTCCCCCCCCCCATTTTCAGTTGCGATGGCCTCCTGCAACCTTTTGCCAGAAAAAAATGGGGCCATTGCAGAGGCTTTTGTGACTGAGAACGGGGTCCAGGAGGGCCTCCTGCGGCCCTCTCAACCTTCATTTTCGCTGGCAGAGGCACTGTGGGCTAGATCTAAGCACCCTAATGGCCAAATTGGCACACAGGCCTTCAGTTTGACACCCCTGATCTAGATGAAATGTTAATATATATTGCTAGTCCATGTATGATATGCTCTACGCTACATAAATAATAAAAAAATTATCTAAATAAACCCAGTTTCGTGGGAAACATTTAAAAATATCTGCTTAAACGGCTTGTCACACAATATAAAGTCTGTTTTCTTTTTTCTTTTTAACCAAGCTAGTAGATGTAATTCAAACTCTTAGAAACGGATAAACCTCGATCAAAGTCACAGACAATAATACTCACCATAGTGCAGTTTGACAATAAATGGATGATTTACTTCTACTAATATATCTCTCTCCATCTTTGTGCGGACTCTGTCTCGAACTGCAAACATAAATTTTCCAAGAAGAGTGAAACTAAATACGTATTTATGCCTTTCACAATAAGCAGACATAACAAAGGATTTTTACGAGCAAATTTCTATTAGTCAGTTTCAGATGTGTTCCAGTGATTTCCGTGGAAATTCCAGGGGAAACTTCAAACGACCATGAACATCTAACCATCAAGCACACCAAAACATCATGAAAAAGTCACAACTGTCGCATGACTCACGAGTACGGCATATTCGTGAACTGTGCCAACTTTTCCGTTGAGTCATTTTAAACAGCCACTTCAAAATTTTATTGGTAATTTTGGCACCAGATAAGACAATGGATAGAGGAGATACTAATGCAAAATATAGAAGCAAAATCAGAAGTCTATTTGCTGGGTATTATTAACAAGAGCACAATTTATCTAATGTTACACATTCTAACAGCAGCAGATTAGCTTTTGCACAAAAATGGAAAAACAAAGAGACTCCCACAGAGAAGAAGTGTTAGCTAAAATATTAATTTGCGTGGAAATGGACAGGCTGACCTTGGAACTTAAAGATAAGAATGAATCAGAGTATTATGAAATCTGGAACAAATTTTATTATTGGCTGGAAAGGAGAAATGCTGGGATATAGGACTATTGACGAGTAAAAAGTTTGGAAGTTTTTATACTAATTTGTTATGATAGATATGACTGAATTAGATATCAAAATAATCTATATGGATGAAAGACTAATATACATTTTTGAAATGTGATAATTAGTGTAAATAAGTGTATCATTTATATGACAAAATTTGGTGAAAACGTTTAAACCGGAGATGTCACACTATGTCCATTGTTTTTGATTTGTATTATAAATAAAAAACATTTTTAAACAAACAAAACAAACTAACTAACTAACTTATATTGGTAATAATTGAATTGAACATGGAAATATCTATTTATTTATTTTTTTTACACATAGTGATATGGGACTGTCCCACTATTCTGCCAGAGCTGAAGAAGCTTCTTGGATGAGAAGCGAAACGTCTTCAAAAAAGAAAAAGAAGAAAGTCCATAAAAAAGTTGCCCCCCATAAAAAACACCTTTGGGGCAACCAGTTGGTGAGTGAAAAATCTACCATAATGAAACCACTTGCTTCCATATAAATAATACGTCACGTTCACAATATTGAATAGGATTTCACATTCATTCCTATGAGAAATTTCTGACAAACTTCAGTGGAGCTTTTATCAGCATTTTTAAGATAAAATTTGATTATTAAGTTCTGAAAGGTTATTTTATTTCACAAATCAAAATAAACACAGCAGAAGCGTTTTTAAACTTTACCTTTCAAGGATGCCTTCTTTAGAACTTTCATGGCGTAAAGTTGTCCAGCATCAGGACCAATGATTTTTCTCACAAGGAAAACCTCAACAAACAATAAAGATTAAATATGTTATTGTTTATAAGTCTCAGTGCTACAGCTACTGCTACTGAAATGCTCACAGGATTTACTATAATAAGTTCCCCAGCACTTAAAAACACTAAGCTTGTATGTGCTGTGTTTCCCCAAAAATAATTATATTATATTATATTTTTTTGAACCCTGAAAGAAGCGCTTGGCCTTATTGCCATGCGCTCAAAAGCCCGATTGGGCTTATTATCAGGGGATTTCTTATCTTGGGCGAAACAGGGTAGTAGAGGAATAAAATCAGGGGCTCTATGGGACATCCAATGCAACATTTAAAAGAAACACAGTTTATTTTCATTGTTACCTTTCCAAATGATCCTTGACCAAGGACTTTAAGCAATTCAAATTGTGCCGGATCTGCTTTTTCACATCCTTCTTTCACATGGTGGGTAATAGGAATCTCTTTGACACTTCCTTCATCCTATTGAAAGAAAGAAAGAAAGAAAGAAAGAAAGAAAGAAAGAAAGAAAGAAAGAAAGAAAGAAAGAAAGAAAGAAAGAGGGAGGGAGGAAAAGGGAGAGAGAAAGAGAGAGAAAGAGGGAAGGAAGGAAGAGAGAGAGAGAGAAAGAGAGAGAGAGGGAGGGAGGAAGAGAGATAGAGAAAGAAAGAAAAAGAGAGAGAGAGAGAGAAAGGAAGAAAGAGAGAGAGAAAGGAAGAGAGAGGGGGTGGGAGGAGGGAGAAAGGGAGAAAGAGAAGGAAGAAAAAGAAAGAGAAAAAGAGAGGAAGGAAGGAAGGAAGGAAGGAAGGAAGGAAGGAAGGAAGGAAGGAAGGAAAGAAAGAAAGAAAGAAAGAAAGAAAGAAAGAAAGAAAGAAAGAAAGAAAGAAAGAAAGAAAGAAAGAAAGAAAGAAAAGCTGCTAAGAATGAGTGCTACATTAGTTAAGGTATCTGCACCCTGCTTGTTTACTTAGAAGGTTTTTCTAGCAGATTATCCATAGTTGTAAACGATATTGTTTATATTTTATGATTTGTAAGGAACGATGGCTTACCACTTTTGAACAGGCTACTCAATATAAATATTTGGAGCAGAAGACCAGAACTATAGTTTACAATCTGAGAAAATGTATAGTAAAGTTTTTGTTATTTTTAAAGACTTGGCTATTTATATATTAAAGTAACTCTATCATTGTAGAATCCGGTGAAAAGGCACTGAGAAGGGACTCACTGTTTTATAGACTTTTGGATACACCTGCAGAATTTTACTTACCTTTACCTTTCAAGATTTAAAAGTATAAATAATTATTTCAGTTTATAAGGCTGAGACTCTTTTAAATTTTCTTGATTGTTTCATAAATCCAAAAATAACAGGGGGGAAAGGCAGGGTACAATCCAATATTACTTTACCAAGGAATAATTCATCCTATTTTGACTTATTCTGTGTTCTCTGATAAATAAAATTGTATGATTAATAATGACCTTGCAAAAGAAATGTCCTTCAGATCCTCTCCCATCTTTACTGAAAACTTCCCTGAAAAAGATCGTTGAGCCCAACATTTCTTTGCCCATCTTTTCCATCACTTTAATCATTTACATCAGTGGCTTTTATTCTTTTAGAGAATAACAGAGTTGGAAGGGACCTTGGAGGTCCAAACCTCTGCTCAAGCAGGAAATCCTACACCACTTCAGACAAATGGTTGTCCAACATCTTCTTGAAGCCCTCCAGTGTTGGAGCATTCACAACTTCTAGAGACAAGTTGTTCCACTGGTTAATTGTTCTCACTGTCAGGAAACTTCTCCTTAGTTCTAAGTTGCTTCTCTCCTTGATTGGTTTCCATCCGTTGCTTCTTGTCCTGCCGTCAGGTGCTTTGGAGAATAGCTTGACTCCTTCTTCTTTGTGGCAGCCCCTCAGATATTGGAACACTGCAATATTTTGTTCAGGTGTAAGATACTAGAAACCATCTTAGCACTAGCTTTGGGTACACTAAAAATGTACCCCTTTCCCAGAAAAAAAAAGCAGTTTAAAGGTAGAAAACATGTTGCCGAGGGACAAAGGAAAAAAGAAATGGTATCCATCAGTCCAAGTGGAAGTGTCAATATCCAATATTTAAGGATGATGCTTTTCACTGTTTTTTGTTTAGAAAAAAAAATATCATTTACATGAACCGATCTTAACAGTTCATCTGTTTCTGTGTTTAAAAGTGATCTGGAGTAACCCGGGTTTGACAGTAGAACAGGGTTTCTGTGGAAACTGACACAATAGTAATTAAATAAGAACTTAAGAAAACAACACTTTTGAATGCCACTGTCAGTGGAAATGATGTTATACTCGCTTATTACCATAATCGGAACATTTGCCGGCTGAGTCATCGTAGACCTCACACAACTGAAGGATCTGAAATGCTACAGTACTTCCAGTGAATTCTAAATACTGAGCGGTAGCCACATAATAGAGAGAGAGAAAAAAAAAAGGTTTTGAACAGAATTTGGAAATTCAACAGCTGTTAAGTGTGGGCAGCAGCTACACACGCAACAGAACAGGGGGAAAGGAAACATGTGTTGTACAACTGCATAATGCTCCATTAGCTTCCAGCTTCGTCAGTTCTGGCCTAACATCTTCCCCAAAAACTTATATTTTTCACTTTCTTGTGTCAGCGTTCCAGAACAACCCAACTCCAATTAAAAACTCCGAGACAAACTTCATCTCAAAAATCTTCATTTATTGGAATAGGTATACTGGGACGTGGTGGCTCAGTAGCTAAGATGCTGAGTTGGTCAATTGAAAAGTCGGCAGTTCAGCGGTTCGAATCCCTAGTGCCGTGTAATGGGGTGAGCTCCCTTTTTACGTGTCCCAGCTTCTGCCAACCTAGCAGTTTGAAAGCACGTAAAAAATGCAAGTAGAAAAATAGGGACCACCTTTGGTGGGAAGGTAACAGCATTCCGTGCGCCTTTGGCGTTGAGTCATGCCAGCCACATGACCAAGGAGATGTCTTCAGACAGCACTGGCTCTTCGGCTTTGAAACAGAGATGAGTACCACCCCTAGAGTCGGGAACAACTAGCACATATGTCCGAGGGGAACCTTTACCTTTACCTTATACTGGCACATCTGGGAAAACCCGAATCTGAGAGTTCTGAGCTTTCCCTCAATAAATCAAAACCCCAAATCCAGCCCCTGCATCGATCAGTCCATCACACGGCCCAACCACCATCCATCCCAACTTGATCCACCACTGCAACCACTTGTCCTCCAGATGCAGGAGTACCATGACCTTGACTGAAAAGAAGAATGCTATTATGTCTAACAAAAATTGCCTCTACCATATCCCCCCTCCTACTTTCCCAAGCACAAGAAGGTGGCAGTGTGGAAGCTTCCAAGGTTAATATGGCTTCCAAAGCTGACATCTTGTTTCTATAGTCCAGTCTTGTAGTTAGGAGACTGGACTGCAGAAAACAAGAAGGAAGTGAACATGTAAGCTGTTCGCAGTAACAGTGAAAAATGTCAACATGCACGTTATGATGGCGTCAAACACTGACGGCCTAATATCGTATGCAAGTATGTAAATTGTTGCTTTGCTAGATGATGTCAACCTGTGTGCTCTTCTCTTCCTTTCTGTGGGACCTATCTTCAACCTATTCATTTACTCCCCTAACACCTGAATTTGTTTAGCTTTTCCACAAGAGTGCTTTAATTAAATGTTATATGCACCAAGACAAATTCCTTGTGTGCCCAATCACACTTGGCCAATAAAAAAATTCTATTCTATTCTATTCTATTCTATTCTATTCTATTCTATTCTATTCTATTCTATTCTATTCTATTCTATTCTATTCTATTCTATTCTATTCTATTCTATTCTACTCTACTCTACTCTACTCTACTCTTATTCCATTCCATTCTATTCCATTCCACTCTACTCTACTCCTAATTCTATTCCCTCTTCTCTTCTCTTTTCTCTTCTCTTCTCTTCTCTTCTCTTCTCTTCTCTTCTACTCTACTCTACTCTACTCTACTCTACTCTACTCTACTCTACTCTCTACTCTACTCTTCTATCCCATTTCTACATTCTATTCTATTCTATTCTTATTCCTATTCCATTCCACTCCACTCCACTCTACTCCTAATTCTATTCCCTCTTCTCTTCTACTCTATTCTACTCTACTATACTGTACTCTACTCTACTCTACTCTCTACTCTATTCTTCTATCCCATTTCTACATTCCATTCCATTCCATTCCATTCCATTCCATTCCATTCCATTCCATTCCATTCTATTCTATTCTATTCTATTCTAGATGTAAATCTAGAACATCTGTAACATAGATGAGATGTTTCAGCGATTCACCAATGTTGCCAAGATCTAACTTAAGTAATCAACTGGATTTTACAATATTTATTTACTTCCTTCTTCCTCGATTCTATTTAAAAGATAGAAACAAATTCACAGAATTATTAAAAAAAAAAAAAGCAAACGAGTCAGAAGAAAAGTTTTCGTTTTCAGTTCTAAGCTGAAGAACTGGTATCATTCTATGTTTTTCTGTTTCATACCTACTACTGTGACTGAACTTAAGCAGTGATGTACAGTACCATTTCTGTCCAATATAATTGAGCAGAAATATGTAATGGCATGAATCTATGTAATATTGTATTGCTGTTAATTAAAATCCCAAGTTTTTTGTTTTTATTTTTATAAATCCCAACAGTTTCAATAATGCAGTAAATCATCTTATTATATTCTATTATGCTACTGCATTATTAATACAGCATTACCATAATGTTATAATACCGGCAAACCATATTTTAAAGTTATGATACTATCTCCACAAAATTTATCTGATTTCATCCAAACCAGTGAACGTCACTAATTAGCAGTAAGTGTTAATTAATATTATAAATATTACGTAGTAAGCGTCAGCTTTATCTAAATCTAGTCTTAATATTGACTATTGATCACTGCAGTTGTCATTCCAACATTAATATTCCCAAAACTACCTAGAACCTTACCAACCAGTATACAACACATTCTTTAATTTGTAGGAAATGAATATGAAATACATATTACCGCATGACAAATAGAATAGAATAACAGAGTTGGAAAGGACCTTGGAGGTCTTCTAGTCCAACCCTCTGCCCAGGCAGGAAACCCTACGCCACTTCAGACAAATGGTTATCCAACATCTTTTTAAAAATTTCCAATGTTGGAACGTTCAACAGGCAACTTCTGCAGGCAAGTAGTTCCACTGATTAATTGTTCTAACTGTCAGGGAATTTCTCCTTAATTCTAAGTTGCTTCTCTCCTTGATTAGTTTCCACCCATTGCTTCTTGTCCTGCCCTCAGGTGCTTTGGAGAATAGTTTGACTCCCTCTTCTTTGTGGCAACCCCTGAGATATTGGAACACTGCTATCACGTCTCCCCTAGTCCTTCTTTTCATCAAACTAGACATACCCAGTTCCTGCAACCGTTCTTTAGCCTCCAGTCCTCTAATTATCTTGGTTGCTGTTCTCTGCACTCTTTCTAGAATTTCCACATCTTTTTTACATCATGGCGACCAAAACTGAATGCAATATTCCAAGTGTGGTCCTACCAAGGCATTACAAAGTGGTATTAACACTACACGTGATCTTGATTCTATTCCTCTGTTTATGCAGCCCAGACAAAGTTATTATATTTTCCAGCTCCCAGGCCTTGTGCTGCTAATATTTAAAAAAGAATCTTGTCTAATAAGAAAAATGGCGCTCCCATGTAACACCTCTCCTGCGCGAGCTGCACTGGCTCCCAGTGGTCTTCTGGGTGCGCTTCAAGGTTTTGGTTACCACCTTTAGAGCACTCCATGGCTTAGGGCCTGGTTATTTATGGGACCGCCTGCTGCCGCAAACGGCCTCCCACCAGCCGGTACGCTCTCACAGAGAGGGACTCCTTTGGGTGCCGTCAGCCAAACAATGTTGGCTGGCGGCCCCCAGGGGAAGAGCCTTCTCTGTGGGGGCACCTACTATCTGGAACGAGCTCCCCCCGGAGATACGGAGGATCCCGGATCTACGCACCTTTCGCCGCGCTCTTAAGACCTTTTTATTTCACCAGGCTGGTCTGGCCTAACTTTCCCATTCTTTTTTAATGTAAATTTTAATGTAAATTTTAATTTTTTCTTAACCTGGGGTTTTAAATTTGACTTGGGCTAAATTGATTTAATTCGATTTTATTTCTGTTCTTAATTTTTGTATTTTACGTGTTTTATTTTCTGCCTGTTCACCGCCCTGAGTCCTTCGGGAGTAGGGCGGTATAAAATTTTATTATTATTATTATTATTATTATTATGATTATGATTATTATTATTATTATTATTATTATTATTATTATCCTAGATTAAGCGTCTTACCAGTTCTAATTTAAAGGGAAGTATTACTATGTATAGCAATTTCTGGAATAACACAAAGTATAAAACAAATAAAAGTTCCTTGGCCCACAGCTTCTCTTTAATTAACAGCCAACGCATATACTGATGAGACCTACTAATATATGGTTAGGATGGGAGTTCTCATGTTACGGACAATGTAATTTGTTGGGAATGAGTGGGAGAGTTTCTTCCAGGATAAGCATTAGAATCCGTGGAGAATTTCCACATCTCTTTTGGATTCTTTTCTCTTTTTTCCCCAGCTTTTGAAACAAATATATGTTTCGTCAGTGTGTGTAATGTGTGTGTATCAGTGGTGGGTTGCCCCCGGTTCGGATTGGTTCGCAAGAACTGGTAGTAAAACCGGCGGGAGGCCCCGCCCACTGACCCGGATGTCATCAGTGATCTGCGCATGCGCAGAAGCAAGGCGTGCACGTGAGTGAAGCAAGGGTGCGTGCACGATCCCATTGCAAATCGGTAGTAAAGTTAAGTAGAACCCACCCCTGGTGTGGGGTGTCAGTATGTGTCAGTGGTGGGTTTCAAATTTTTTTACTACCGGTTCTGTGGGTGTGGCTTGGTGGGCGTGGCATGGCTTGGTGGGCGTGGCAGGGGAAGGATACTGTAAAATCTCCATTCCCTCCCCACTCCAGGGGAAGGTTACTGCAAAATCCCCATTTCCTCCCGATCAGCTGGGGCTCAGGAGGCAGAGAATAGATGGGGGCGGGGCCAGTCAAAATTTTTACTACCGGTTCTCCGAACTACTCAAAATTTCCGCTACCGGTTCTCCAGAACTGGTCAGAACCTGCTGAAACCCACCTCTGGTATGTGTGTGTGTGTGAGAGCATGCATGGAATCACCTCTGTACCTTCTACTATCAGCAGGGAAATATAAAATAGAGCAATTGTCAACCTGAATTAGCATTTCATTGTCAAAATAGTTTTAAGGAGCTCATTTCCTAGTTAAGTTTGCAAGCAAAAATACAAGCTGTTGGAAGAGAATGAATCTGTTATCCCTGAGAGAAAATAAAATCAGAGCAAGCAACGTCATGTTAAATAACGACTATGGAATTAAAACACCAAAACACAATTTCGTGTTTCTGACAATGAATTTGACACATTAGAGAACCCTTCCTTCTGTTGTAATGGGTTTCAATTCTCTGAGCCGAGAACTATTTTATTTTTCTCAACTATATCTGCAACTAGCCATCACGTGGATTTCTTAGATCGCTATGTGCAATTGTAAGTAAGCAGGGCGAATAAGCTGATAAGGTATCAAACGCAATTCCTCCCCCACAGTTTTCTGCAAGCCAGAAAGGAGAAATATTTCTGCAAACAAGACACTTTTGCAAACTTCGTTTTCAAATGTTGTTTTCCACCATTGGACTCAGTAGATGGCAGCACGCAGCTAGCCATAACTGATCTCATAAATTAAGCAGCCATCAGCCCTGGTTAGTATTTGATTTTGTGAGAATTAGATGGGAATTCCAAGGGAACTGGCTGGACTGGAAAATAGAAAAAAAAAAAAAGAATCTCGGAAGAGGCAATGGCAAACCACTTCTCTTGGGAATGTCAAGAAAATTGCACGGATATAACCACAAAGAATGAAGTTTGAAAAAGAATGAAGAAGAATAAAAAAGAGCCTTGTTAGTACAGTGGTCTAAGGCACCCTGTTATTAAGCTGGTTATTAAGACCAGCTGCCTGCAATTACTGCAGGTTCGAATCTCGTCAAGGCTCAAGGTTGACTCAGCCTTCCATCCTTTCTAAGGTAGGTAAATTGAGGACCCGGTTTGTGGGGGCAATAAGCTGACTTTGTATAAATATACAAAAGTATGAAGGCTATTGCTTAGCGCATTGTAAACCGCCCTGAGTCTCCGGAGAAGGGCGGCATATAAATCAAATTAAAAAAAAAAAAAGTTTGACTGAAGGGCATCTTTACTCCTTCGAATCAAAAACCTTGAGATTTGAGAAAAAAAAAATCCAGGTGCATGTTCAGACTAAATTCTGTTACCCTGTTTCCCCGAAAATAAGACATCCCCTGATAATAAGCCCAATCAGGCTTTTGAGCGCATGCACTAAAATTAGCCTCCCCCCCCCCGAAAATAAGCCTTCCCGAAAATATTTAAACGCAGAGCTAGAAATCAGGTAAAATGGCAAGAGGAGCCCCATCTTGCTCCACGTGCCCCAAAATAATAAGACTTCCCTGAAAATAAGGCCAAGCACTTATATCGGGGTTCAAAAAAATATAAGACGGGGTCTTATTTTCGGGGAAACACGGGTAGATCTTGGAAAGACATCATCCCAGATCAGAGGTCCCATTTTGCACACTGAACTGTAAGTCTTATTTTAGGGGAAACACGGTAGCTAGCACCTTTTTCCTGCTTCAAGCAAGCAGGAGCCCCGGATGCGATTCTTATAGAATTAGATTTTTTTATTTAAAAAAATGCAGACTTGCATCTTGAAAATATGTAATTATTTTAAAAGCACAGCTAGGCAAACCAAATAATTTTGTATGTACTTTCCATCAGCGTGGCCCAAAAAGTCATTTCCCCTGATGCAACAGCAAGGAAAATTTCGTTTGTCTCTTTTACACCGGTACCGTATAATTTTGTTTTCTTGCATTCAATCTTGTCCAATTCTTATAGACTGCCTGCAGTTTTCTTGGCAAGTTTTTTTCCATAAGTAGTTTACCATTGCTTTTTTCCTCAGGCTGAAGAAACATGACTGGCCCAAGATCAGCCCACAAGATTAAAACTCACAGTCTGCTGGTTTTTAATCTAATGCCTTGATGACTACACCCAACAGGTTCCCTAGATAATATAAAATTATTTCAATTCCCATCATGAGGAATATCCCAACTTACGTTACAGGAATATGGTTCTCCTTCCTCCATAGGTTCGTCCACCATTTTGATGCCATTCAGCTGAAAAATAAAAAAGTCATCGTGAGTTCAAAGGCATTAGCAATCACGTTTCCTTTTTTCGTTCAGTGTCATCGAAAAGAAATTGAGAAGGCTCTTGCACATCACCCAAAATGGGCATTTGTTTTAGGGACAAAGTTTAGCTAATCCAAAATAAATTATCCAGTACGCTGGGAAGTTGTTACAGGTGTGATACAAGAGGGAGAAGAGCCGTGGTGGCCCAGTGGTGAGAATGCAGCATTGCAGGCTAATTCTGCCAACTGTCAGCAGTTCGATCTTGACTGGCTCAAAGTTGGCTCAGCCTTCCATCCTTCCGAGGTCGGTAAAATGAGGAGCCAGATTGTTGGAGGGCAATATGCTGACTTGGTAAACCAGCAGGTTCTGACCAGTTCTGGAGAACCGGTAGCGGAAATTTTAAGTAGTTTGGAGAACCGATAGTAAAAATTCTGACTGGCCCCACCCCCATCTAGTCTCTGCCTCCCAAGTCCCAGCTGATCGGGAAGAAATGGGGATTTTGTAGTAACCTTCCCCTGGATTGGGGAGGGAATGGAGATTTCAAAGTATCCTTCCCCTGGAGTGGGATGGGAATTGAGATTTTACAGTATCCTTCCCCTGCCACCAGGCCACACCCACAGTAAAAAACTTGAAACCCACCACTGTGGTAAACCTCTTAGAGAGGTCTGTAAAGCACTATGTGTATTTTGTGACATCACACTCTCCCCACTACAATTTTATCAAGCGATTGTAAGATGAAGATTTTACAATTTCTCAGTTTTATTATATTTTATAATATAAAATACAAAAATAAATACCCTGTTTCCCCAAAAATAAGACATCCCCTGATAATATGCCCAATCAGGCTTTTGAGCGCATGCGCTGAAATAAGCCTCCCCCTGAAAATAAGCCCTCCCCGAAAATATTTAAACGCAGAGCTGGAAATCAGAAAAGACAGCAAGAGGAGCCCCATCTTGCTCCACGCACCCCAAAATAATGACCTCCCCCCAAAAAAGGCCAAGCCCTTTTTCGAGGTTCAAAAAAAATATAAGACAGGGTCTTATTTTCAGGAAAACATGGTAGTAAGAAAAATAAGGGAGGAAAGGGGATGAGAGAAGTGTAGAAAAGAGGGAAAAAAAGAAAGAAAAAAAGGTGTGGACTTCCAACTCCCTAGAATAAAACAGTAATATCAAAGCTCAACTTTTTACTTTTACATAATAGTATAAACTAGCCATTTCTATAACAACTTATCTATCTAATCGGTAAAACCCAAAATCAAAGTTTCATTTTTTCCCCCACCTCAAGCATGAAGTCCAGAAGCGGTTTCCAAGGAGAAACAAACATTACTTTTTTTTTTTTTGCTTTGATCAAAGTGGTCAGTTTGGTCATCTCTTCTAAGTCCATCAACTTTTGTAATGAGATGAAGATTTTAATGTTATCTCACATTCGCTCACCAAACTCAAAGATTGGGAGAAGCACAACGGACAGCGAAATGGAAAGAGTTCTGACAATATTTCCCGAAGGTAATCTTTTGAGGGGGAAAAATCATTGCGAATAGCAGCTACCTTTCAGTCTACAGCAAGGGTGTCAAACTCGATTTCACTGAGGGCCGCCTCAGGGTTATGTTTGACCTCAGGGGACCGGGAGGAGCGGTGGCCAGGGGGCATGGCCAGTTCATTGTCACTCATCGAGGCTCTGTTTTCGGCTGCGACAGCCTCCTGCAGTCCTCTGCCTGTAAAAACGGAGCCCAGGAGGGCCGCGTGTGGTCCTCCCAAGCCCATTTTCACTGGCAAAGGGCTGCAGGGAGCCGTCGTGGCTGAAAACGGAGCCCGGGAGGCCCGCCCGAACTCCATTTTCACTGGCAGAGGCACAGCGGGCTGGTCCTTTGATGGTTCCAGGACGGGTCCACAGGCCACATCTAAGCACCCTGTGGACCGGATCTGGCTTGTGGGCCTTGAGTTTGACACCCCTGGTTTACAGGGTTGCATCTTCCTCCTTTTTTTTCTTTTTTCAGGAAGTAACATTAAATTCACTTTTCAATGGAACATGCTCTCCAATCTACTTGCTAAAGTCCATAAGTTCATAGCAACAGAATATAACAATAGGCCAGAGAGCAGATGCACTAACGTAAGCAGTACATGCTTTCAAAATACACAAGGAATATTTATGCTTAACGTCCTCAGATGTTTATAAAGGAACAAAAATACAAACCATCGCTTCCCAAACTTCTGTTCTACGATGAGAATAACCAGAAAACTTTGATAAGTGTTTCACGATAATCTTAAAGGTTCTACACTGAAGACAGAAAAACGTGTTTTTATTTGTATCAGCACTCACTGGATTTGATGCTTTTTCAGAAAATACAGTAAAGCCGTTGAGAGGTTTGAAATGATTGTTAGCCAATATCCTGCTTTTCAAAATGAAACCATCCTTTGGATTGCATCTGAGTACTCAAAAGAAAATGTTTAGAGTGAAGGAGCTGGAAGGGACCTTGGAGGTCTTCTAGTCCAGCCCCCTTACTCAAACAGGAGGACCTATACCAGTCATGATGAACCTATGGCACATGTGCTGGAAGTGGCACGCAGACCCATCTCTCCGGGCATGCAAACCATCGCCTATTGCTCAGTGGTGGGTTCCAACTGGGGTTACCACCGGTTCTCTTCGCACACGCGCTTTGCGCACGATCACCATGCCTTGGTAGCACAGTGGACTAATGCACTGTTATTAACATCTGCTGCTTGCAATTACTGCAAGTTCAAATCCCACCAGGCTCAAGGTGGACTCAGCCTTCCATCCTTTCAAAGGTAGGTAAAATGAGGACCCAGATTGTGGGGGCAATAAGCTGACTTTGTATAAATATACAAAAAGTATGAAGGCTATTGCTTAACGCATTGTAAGCCGCCCTGAGTCTCTGGAGAAGGGCGGCATATAAATTAAAGCAAAAAAACCAACAACATGCTTGCATCATGCGCACACGTGCCGAGCTTGCGCTCCGCGCAAGCGCATTAGATTTCTGCCCAGCTGAGGTGCGGCAATCCACTCTGCCATGCTATCATCTGGGCTAAAAATCAACAAATAAAGGTAGTTATAATGCTGGGATGGGCAGGAGGACCCAGCTCACAGTCATAGAGAACCGGTTTGCTGACGTCACAACATCACCACTACTGGCTTGCCCGAACCAGGCAGAACCAGGAACAACCCATCACTGCAGTTGCTCTTCCGGGTTCCTGTGCGCCAGCCAGCTGGTCTTCATGCATGCAGGAGCGCTGGAAAATGGAAAAGCAGTCTCCCAGTGCGCATGCGCGTGCTGGGTGGTTGCTCTTCCAGTTTGCGTATACGCACTGAGCACCTGGTCTTCTAGTTTCTGGCACGCATGCGCACGCATACATCAACTAGACCACACACATGTGCACCGGGTGGCTATTCTTCCTGTTTCCGGCGTTACCGTACACATGAAGACCAGCTGGAGTGGATCATCCACTAAGACTCCAAGGTCCCTCGCACAGTTACTGTTTTGAGCCAGGAGGATGAAGTAAAAGTGGAAATGCCAAATTAATCTAGTGGCTCAAAGTGTATGGAGGCTAATTAGGTGAGAATTTTACTTAAATTCTTTTTAAAAAGTCAAGTGCATCAGCTGCTACAATTCAGACAGATGGCTCATGAGATTTCCTTCTCAACCTAATTTTAAATAATTAGCCCCATTTTATGAAAAGTCACACCAAGTTAAATAATCTTTTTTTGGTCTTTTTTTTTCCCCTTACGATGAAGTTGCTAAATTTGTTCAAAGTTGCACTTTAGAAACGACGATACGTTCTCGTCCTAACATGTCGACTATGTTCATTAAAAACTGGAAAAACCTGATAAAGAACCCGAGGATAATTATTCATTTAAAGAGACGAATTATCATATAATTCGGCAACAACTCATGTTCATCTACCCTCCCATCCTATAACGTGCGCATATCTGCACACACCCATTACCACATGCTAGGAAATATCTTTCTGGATTATTAAAGCAACAGGAGTCATCAGCTATCTACCACAAACTTCTTCATGTAGTCCACAAAATGAAACTGAACATGTCCTGCCTTTATTATTTTTACAAATAACTCAAGGCAGAGAACAAATCCTACATACATTCTTCCTTCTATTTTCTCCATAATGAATTGGGCTGAGACAGGGAGAGAGAGAAAGAGAGAGAGACTGACCCAACTGGCTGTTGTGGCTAAAATGGGATTAGAACTCACTGTCGCCTGGTGACTGACCCAAAATCACCCAGCTGGCTTTCATTGCTAAAGCAGGACTAGAACTCACTGTCTGCTTATGATTCAGGAGTCACCAAAGACAACTTTCATGGATAAAGCATTATTAGAACTCACATAGAACTCGCATAGGACTATAGTCAAGGTGATGGTTTTCCCAGTTGCAATGTATGGTTATGAAAGTTGGACCATAAAGAAGGCTGAGTGCCAAAGAATTGAGGCCTTTGAACTCTGGTGCTGGAGAAGACTCCTGCGAGTCCCTTCGACTGGAAGACGATCAAACCGGTCAGTCCTAGAGGAGATCAACCCTGACTGCTCTTTAGAAAGCCAGATCCTGAAGATGAAACTCAAATACTTTGGCCACCTCATGAGAAAGAAGGACTCACTGGAGAAGAGCCTGAAGCTGGGAAAGATTGAGGGCAAAAGAAGAAAGGGACGACAGAGAACAAGGTGTCTGGATGGAGTCACTGAAGCAGTAGACATGAGCTTAAATGGACTCCAGAGGATGGTAGAGGACAGGAAGGCCTGGAGGAACGTTGTCTATGAGGTCGCGATGGGTCGGACATGACTTCGCAACTAACAAGAAGAAGAACTCACAATCCTCCAGTTTAATGAAACGAGGGACTACGGGTGACCTGATAGCAGTCTTCCAATATCTCAGGGGCTGCCACAAAGAAGAGAGGGTCAACCTATTCTCCAAAGCACCTGAGGGTAGGACAAGAAGCAACAGGTGGAAACTAATCAAGGAGAAAAGCAACTTAGAACTAAGGAGAAATGTCCTGACAGTGAGAACAATTAACCAGTGGAACAGCTTCCTGTCCAGAAGTTGTAGGTGCTCCATCTCTGGAGGTTTTTAAGAAGAGATTGAACAACCCTCAAAATCTGTTATTCTGTTATACAGTGTCAGCCTCCATTGCATTGTTCAATAATGCAATGTCTTCTATGCGGCACTGCAAGGAAGGTGAACACCAGTGAAAGGGTGTGTGAGAACAGACTGCTAAATGATTTGAAGCAAAGTTAGAAAATGAATACAAAAATGAATAGATTCACTTGGAACGGAATTCAGCTCATTTCAAATTGAATTTCAACCATGGGAGGTACCTTGATTTGGTAGTCACTGAAGGGAACCACTCAACAAAAGACCCTAGATTTTAATCCCCATGAAAGCAGCTCTTTTGCAAGTCCCAATATGAGACTATGTTCACATTAATACGTTAGTCAAAGCTTACAGTTAAGCGAGCATCAGCAGGACAATTACTGGCCTTCTCCAAGCCAATATAAAAAAGATGTTGAGACTCTAGAAAGAGTGCAGAGAAGAGCGACAAAGATGATTAGGGGACTGGAGGCTAACACATATAAAGAACGGTTGCTGGAATTGGGCATGTCTAGTTTGATGAAAACAGGTAAGTGGTGGCTCAGTGGCTAAGATGCTGAGCTTGTCGATCGAAAGGTCGACAGTTCAGCGGTTCGAATCCCTAGTGCCGCGTAATGGGGTGAGCTCCCATTACTTGTCCCAGCTTCTGCCAACCTAGCAGTTCAAAAGCACGTCAAAAATGCAAGTAGAAAAATAGGGACCACCTTTGGTGGGAAGGTAACAGCGTTCCGTGCCCCTTTGGCATTGAGTCATGCCAGCCGCATGACCACGGAGACGTCTTCAGACAGCGCTGGCTCTTCGGCTTTGAAACGGAGATGAGCACTGCCCCCTAGAGTCAGAAACTACTAGCACATATGTGCGAGGGGAACCTTTTACCTTTACCTAGTTTGATGAAAAGAAGGACTAGGGGTGACATGATAGCAGTGTTCCAATATTTCAGGGGCTGCCACAAAGAAGAGGGAGTCAAGCTATTCTACAAACCACCTGAAGGCAAGATAAGGAACAATGGATGGAAACCAATCAAGGAGATAAGCAACTTAGAACTAAGGAGAAATTTCCTAACACTTAGAACAATTAATCAGTGGGACGACTTGCCTCCAGAAATGGTGAATGCTCCAACACTGGAAGTTTTTAAGAAGAGATTGGGCAACTATTTGTCTGAACTGGTGTAGGGTTTCCTGCCTAAGCAGGGGGTTGGACTAGAAGACCTCCAAGGTCCCTTCTAACTCTGTTATTCTGTTCTGTTCTGGGAACTGGTTGTTTGAACTGTTTGGTACTTTCCTTTGCCTGCGATGCTCACTCTTACTAATAAGAGATGCAAAGTTAAAATAAACCATTGGTTGTTTTACGTACACTCATTTGGGCACCAGTGGGTGGAAGTCATCAGCAGATGATTTGATATACTTTAAATAACCCTCTGGTAGATGATGCGGAGATGGTGGCATCAGAAACCAAAGAGCTTCTGGATGTTTGCTGCCTTCTCTCCCCCCAAAAATGTTAGACCTTAAATGTTATTTTAGTTTCTCTGGGTCCATCTGGCTCTTTGTCACTTCATTTTATTTGGTTGTGAAATTATTCTAACTTCATTTCCTGACACTCAGCAAGGCAAGTTTGGGGACAAAGGGGCAGTTTGCGAGCTTTTCAAATGTTGCAAAGTGCAAGAGGAAGGGCACAAAAGAGAAAACAGGAGAACCCAAGCCCAGCCAAAGATTTTGTGGCTTTTTTGAATTTTTTTTTATTTTTTATTTTTAAAGAGGACACAATTCTCTTTTTTAGGAAACACCATGTAGGTTGTTGCCCAAACGTTGTGTTTCTTAGACAAAAAGGATCTCTGGAGCAGATCCTAAAAAATGAGCAGGTGTGCAAGAAAGGAATATGTAAAATATTCTTCTCTCAATCCACTAAGAACCCAGCACCTGAATTCTGATCAGAAATAAATAGGCATAGCACAGCATGGTTTGTTAAGCATTGCAACAAAATCCCTTCTATTGAGTGAGAACTTTACTCCCTTCACCACAACTCTTCCATGACGCATTGCTCCTTACATCTGCTGAAACAGTGGCCAAGATCCAAATGTGGTAAGCACATGTATCCCAGCCTCGATGGGGGTGGTAACGGAAAAGGCAAGGATGGTGTGGACTTACCAAAGAGGATGGGGCCAATGGATGAGAGGAGAGTTTCATGCATTCTACGCACATGTTACTCAGCTTCGGTATTCCAAAGAACGGTACCAAAAATTTTGTGCTTCTCTTCCAGCCTCTAATCTGATATTCAGCTACTTCTTAGCAGGGTGGATTTGATTTAAATCGAGTTGATTTAAATCACAATTTAAATCATGATTTAAATCACTAGTAAAAAGGCTTGATTTAAATCAACTCGATTTAAATCATAATTTTTAAAGAGCAACTGTCATCTCTGCTACTCCTTTGACCCACCGTTGACTCACCAATAGTCCCAGTGTTGCAGAATATACAGCCTCATGCTACATAACTAAGCTCCATTTCATGCTGAATAGACTAAATTATTTATGTATCTTAAATAGAAAACTATCTTACGATAGATTTTTACCCCAAAAGTTTTTTATTAAAATAAATTTGATAAAAATCAAAAAAATCCGATTTAAATCAAAAAAATCTGATTTTGATTTTTTTAAAAAAAAATCATTGATTTTTATCCACCCTGCTTCTTAGGTATCGTGTGCCATGACGGACCAGATTCTTTTAGCATAATAAGGGCCTTGAATTGAATGAATATTGACAGAACTTCTGTACATTCAGAACCCTTTAGAGCAGAGGTCCCCAAACTTGACGACTTTAAGACTTGTGGACTTCAACTCCCAGAATTCCCCAGCCAGGCTGGCTGGGGAATTCTGGGAGTTGAAGTCCACAAGTCTTAAAGTCGCCAAATTTGGGGACCTCTGCTTTAGAGAGAAGTACAACTAATGAAGCAATGAGCTACATGAAGCTGTCCTTGAGAAGCACCCTAGAACCTCTAGAATGCAATCCAGAATGCAGCAACATGGGCAATTATGGGTGTACCTCAGGGGTGTCAAACTCGATTTTATGGAGGGCTGCATCCGGGTTGTTTGACCTTGGGGGACCGGGGTGGGCGTGGCCAGGGTGGGCGTGGCCAGCCCGACGTCACTTGTGTCGGAGGCGCCTGTGGTGGCCCGAGCGCTCTGCCAGCGAAAACGGGCTCCCGAGCTCCATTTTCGGCCGCAACGGCCTCCTGCAACCCTCTGCCAGTAAAAACGGAGCTTGGGAGGGCCGCACGCAGCCCTCCCTAGCTCTATTTTCGCTGGCAGAGGCACTGCAGGCTGGTCCTTTGCTGTTTCCAAGGTGGTCCCATGGGTCAGATCTAAGCACCCTGCAGGATGGATCTGGGCCCCGGGCCTTGAGTTTGATACCTTTGGTGTATCTCATCAAGCCCCAAAGGTGCTTTTTCAAAAGGCAACTGGACTTCCTTTGTTTTCACTTGCAGACATTTCACTTCTCATCCTAGAAGTTTTTTTTCAATTCATGAAGAGAACTGAAGAAACTTCTTGGATGAAGTTGCCTGGATAGCTTAGCAGACTAAAGCCTGTTATTAACATTCAGCTGCCTGCAATTACTGTAAGTTCGAATCTCACCAGGCTCAAGGTTGACTCAGCCTTCCATCCTTTCTAAGGTAGGTAAATTGAGGACCCAGTTTGGGGGGGAAATAAGCTGACTTTGTATAAAAAATATACAAAAGTATGAAGGCTATTGCTTAACGCATTGTAAGCCGCCCTGAGTTTCCAGAGAAGGGCGGCATATAAATCTAATTTAAAAAAAGAGAGAGAGAACATGAAGAGATCTGAAGAAGATTTTTGGATGGAAAGCGAAACATCTTGAAGCAAAAACAAAGAAAGTCCAGTCGCCTTTTGAAAAAGCACCGTTGGGACAACCATGACCTGGATGACTGAGAATCTCAACATCTTCGCTCTATGAGATGCTCTAGCTTTTGATTGGTTGATTGGCTCAATCAAGATGCTGGTTATAAAGTCCTTCTTGGCACAGAGTCCTTCTGGGTTCTGTGGCTCCTACCTGTTCTGTATGATGTTGGTAGTACCATCCATTAAGGTCCCATCCATTAAGCAATATCATTAGACAGACCTAGTGTATGTTCTGTCCCAGCTACAGACCCCAAAGAACACAGCACACATAAACTCTATACAAAGCTTATTTTACTCAAATAACTTAGTCTTTATCAACCAAAGGCTGTTAATAAACTGTCTTAACAGCCTACCAGAATTCTAAGATAAGGTAATCACAGTCTTACTAGAGTTGGCAGAAAGCCCAGAAACAATTTTGCAGAGAATCCAGACGCGAAGGAGATTGAACTAAAGTTGTTCCCTACAGCTTGCTGCAAGTGGTGTTCCTCCTTAAATAGGCTAAGGGAGTGGCCAGTTAGCCCCAAGCCTTACTCTCGAGGAGACCTCCTCCTGAGGAGCCACTCCTGCCTTTTGGCAGCTCTGCGCGCCCGTGCATTGAGAAGAGGTTCCTCCTCTTCGTCCTCTTCACTTAAAGGAGTTTCTGGAGGTTCTGGCTGAATCCTTGCCTCTGGCACTACATCTTCTCCAGCCTCCTCACTGTCCGACTCGAGCGCCAGCTGCACAGGCCGCTGACGGGCTACAACAGTGTATCAGCTGTGGAACACCAGAATATCCCTCCTGAGATATCAGTTGATCAAACTTTTATTAAGATCAACATAGATCAGCCTAACCTCCTGAGATAGGTTTGGCCTCCACCCTGGCTACGTTCAAAAGAGCTTGGGGGAAAAAAATGGCCATTTCTTAAAGCCTTAGGTGAGAGTGAATGATGAGTCCTGTATATCTGATTGTCTTTAATCGCTGCTTCTCTTTTCACATCTGAGTGTTTAGCTGTGTGATACGTTTGTTTTCACAGTACACTATCTAGAGCAGCGGTCACCAACTGGTGGTCCGTGGACCACTGGTGGTCCACGAGAAAATTTTGGTGGTCCGCAGAAAAATTATTTGCATTTTTTATATTGTACTAAATCAGGGGTCCTCAAACTACGGCCCCTGGGACAGATACGTGCAATGAATGTTTGGGTTGCTGCAGAGAGTCTCCCCCTTCGGGGTCTTTTTGTGTGGGTCGGAGGGGGGCAGAAATTCCATCTTGGGGTCTGCTTTGGCCTCCTGGTGCAGGGCTTTGGGCAAAGGCTGGAGGGAAGTGCTGCTGGTGGCGAAGAGCCGGACTGCTTTCTGTTGGGGCCCTAAGGAGCCCAGCGGGGAGGCGAGGAGTAGCCGGAAGACGAGGGGTGAGTAGAGGCTGGTAAGGCACCCCTCGACTTGAGCGACATCGAGTTAGCCATGCCCACCCAGTCACATGACCACCTAGACATGCCCACCTAGCCATCCGGTCATTAAGCAGATCATATTATGGTCCACGGGATTTAAATTTATGAATTTAGTGGTCCCTGAGGTCCGAAAGGTTGGTGACCCCTGATCTAGAACAGGTGTGTCAAACTCGATTTAATGGAGGGCCGCATCAGGATTGTGTTTGATCTCGGGGGGGTCTGGTGGGCATGGTCAGCTCGATGTCACTCGTGTCAGGGGTGCCTGTGGTGGCCTGAGCACTCTGCCAAAGAAAACGGAGCTGCCCTCCCGAGCTCCATTTTCTCTGGCAGAGGCACCGCAGGCCAGTCCTTCGCTGTTTCCAGGGCGGCCCAGCGGGCGAGATCTAGGCACCCCATGGAACGGATCCAGTCTGCGAGCCTTGAGTTTGACATCCCTGATCTAGAGTCATTGTAGAGTTGGGCAGCCTTGTAAATCTCTAAAATAAAATAGTAAAGTACATAACATCGGTTGGCTCTGCAACGCTTTCAGTGTTTTAAAAAAACGAGGTTGTTTGTTTTTTTTTAACAGTGCTTGTAAACAAAGTCCATCATGTGATTGTTCTTTTCAACAAAACCCTGATTTCTGAACACTGTTCAATTACGAAAGAACAAATGAAATTGGTTCTGGAATACAGTCATGGATCCTCCTCCTTCTACTATGGCAAATTACCGTTCACCAAAAGTAAATCCTTTTCTCCTGCTTCAACTCAACTCGGCCTTGCAAACAGTAGCAATTTAACCAAAGTCTTATGTTCCATAACTGTTTCTATTTTTTTTAAATGAGCCGTTCTAGTGTAACAAGGAATTCTTTTCCTGCCATGACAAATCATCCCCAGTTATTAACTGTGACATTATCAAACAGTGCCAAAAACACAATTGCAGCAAGATAAAACAAACTCGAGCTAAATTCTTGTCAGCATAAAACAAACGAGAGACCAGACCAACAGTAACATGAAAAAAAGAAGTTTTACAACATTAATTAAGAACATATTCCTCTGTAATACCATCACTCTAAATTTATGTACAGATGCAAACATCTGCTTTTCAGACACCCAGAAATTATATAAAATGTAAAAAAAAAAAATATCTCCAGCCAGTTTCAAACTTCATTTAGCGTGGACAACTGTAAACATTAGTGGTGGGTTTCAAAATCTTTTACTACCAGTTCTGTGGGTGTGGCTTGGTGGGCGTGGCATGAAGTAGCATCAGAGCATGTTAATATAAGGCAACTGGCAGTTGGAACAGAGTTCTTTTCAGGTGGGGAGGGGGAGTAGAATTTCTAGCTCCTTAGCATCAGAATGTGTGACTATAATACTGTATATATGAAATACTAATGATCTGATGGTCATTTTGAAAAATGCTTTCTTAGCGAGCACCTAGAAGCCAAGAGGAACATACGTGTCAAATTTCAAGTTTGTAGGCTTTACGGTTCTGGAGATTTTTTGATTACGGCGCAAGTAGGTTTCGGTTTTATATATATAGAAAGAGAGAGAGATTATTAAGTGAATTATAGAATATTATTAACAGCAAGTACTGTACTTTGAACTAGTAGTTGAAGCATCAGGAGATTGCCTGATGATCATCCTTCTTACCAAATAAAGATCCATTCTATACTTCCTTTTGATTCTAAACATAATCACTTACTCTCTTTTGCAGTGCTGCTCAAAGATATGCATACCTTGCAATTCTTCACTATTTATCAGTTCTGAGAAAATGAATATAGTGTTCATTTTCATATAAAGGAGTATGGATCCGAAGCTGCCTTCAAATCATACTTTTCTATCTCAGCTTACTGCAAAGATGGCAATCATCATCTCTCGTTTCCTTCCAGTCAAGAAAAACTCAGGACTTAAGGCATTTCATTTATATTTATTTATTTATTTATTTATTTATTTATTTATTTATTTATTTATTTATTTATTTAATGAGATTTATATGCCGCCCTATCTCCCGCCGGACTCGGGGCGGCTCACAGCAGTAAAAAACATCTAATGAAAAAGTTAAAAAAATATTAAATCCAAATCTCATAATTTAACAGTTAAAAGTGCAATTAAGACTAACAAGTTAAAAATTAAAACCCCATCAGTCCAGGCCAGCCAAACGAAACAGCCACGTTTTCAGGTCGCGACGGAAAGAGCGGAGGTCGGGGGCCACCCAGAGCTCCAGGGGCAATTGATTCCAAAGGGTAGGTGCGCCCACAGAGAAAGCTCTCCCCCTGGGGGTCGCCAGCCGACACTGTCTGGCCGACGGCACCCTGAGGAGGCCCTCTCTGTGGGAACGCACCGGGCGATGGGCAGCTGTTGCTGGCTGCAGATGGCCTCCCAAATATCCTGGGCCTAAGCCATATATAATATATGTTGGGGTAGGAGAATATTGAGAAGAGATGGAAGAAGAAATGCACAAATTGCTATGTAAACATCAACTTAGGCCTGGCAATGAAGAGAGGTGAGAAAGAAACTCAAGATAACCCAATCTTGATTCTCTTTGATATAAAGACAAAAAACTCTAGCAGGCATTCAAGAATCTGTTATTATACCCTACAACAATAGTTTCAATCCCTTGACTTTAGAAAGAGAAAATAAATCACCAGCAAGGCAAAATACCTGTCCATATTTTATCTATGATTACTCAAAATGAAACTCAGGTCTTCAACATGTCAAATGTTGCTTATGAGACTCCATTTATAAATAAACAAACAAACCAGCATGCTTCTGAAGATACCAACCACAGTTGCTGATGTAACATCAGAAAATCTGTTGTCTAGACCATGGTCACTAAATCCTGAAGCTCAACACTGCCCAACATTTATAGTTTCTACTTCTCCTCTATAAGAGAAAAGTTAAGATTAGTGTTCCCAAGTAGCTGGGATTTCAGCTCCCATATGTTTCAATCCACATGACCACAGCAAGATACCCAAAACTGCATTTTAGGACATAAAGTTAAACCTTGGATGGGGTGTGATCTTGGGAAACATTCACACATTAATCATTTACAATCCTACTGCAAATACCCTGTTTCCCCTAAAATAAGACATCCCCTGATAATAAGCCCAATTGGGCTTTTGAGCGCATGCGCTTAAATAAGCCCCTCCCCCTGAAAATAAGCCTGTCCCGAAAATATTTAAATGCATGCACAGCCAATCCCCTCCGTTTCCTCTGGTTAGGTTTAGGAAGACAGAGCTGGAAATTGATTGATTGATTTGATTTGATTTATTTGATTTATATACCAATCAGGTAAGATGGCAAGAGGAGCCCCATCTTGCTCCACGCACCCCAAAATAATAAGACCTCCCCAAAAATAAGGCCAAGCACTTATTTCAGGCTTCAAAAAAATATAAGACAGGGTCTTATTTTCCGGGAAACATGGTAGATCTTGGAAAGACATCATCCCAGATCAGAGGTCCCATTTTGGGGCCCTATGGACTATAAGTCCTTACCTTATTTTATCTGACAAACAAGCAGGCACTTTAGTAACCATCAGCCAAGCATAATCATGGCAGAGTCTATATATCTGAACAATGCGCTTACAGCCACTACCCCAACTCAACTCTTCATTCTGAGTCACACGATGGCTGCTCAGATGCCTTCAGGAGTTCGCAAGCATAAATGGAAGTCATCAGGCTGTCAGAGTTCCAAGTAACACCCCCAACGAAAGAAGACTCCGAGGCTAGCAATTCCTCGAAGTTCCATTTTATTAACAATGTCATATTGACACATCTGGGAAAACCCGAATCTGAGAGTTCCAGGTTTTGCCCACCCAAAAGAAAGTCAACAATCCATCTCCTGCACCCACAAGTCCATCACATGGTCCATTCAACGCATCATCCCAACTGGAGACAATCCCCAGTCAATCCTATCCAAGTGCAGGCTGAACGTCCTTGACGCCCAGAGAAAAGAATGTTGTTACGGCTATATATCTCCACCAACTCCTTGTAATCCCCTCTCCCGTTTTCCCAGGCACTGAATGTGGCAGCCCTGAAGCTCCAAAGAAAAAGATGGCTTCCAGGGCTGACACAGGCATTCTTCACCATTGAACCACAAGAGCTGATCTTCTTCAACTGAACTTACAACTGAAACCAGAGGCTTTTCTTTTAGGTTTGATGGACAAACAGATTAAGGAGAAAAACATGGAACTTATTTTTATATGACAACAGCAGCAAGACTTTTCTCTTATGCTCCGAGATGGAAGAGCTCGCATGTCATCACAACGAAAGAACAGATGGTGACGTCAGCGGAGTTGGCAGAGATGGAGGAATTGACTGCTTTGATTAAAGATAAGACTTTGTGTAGCTTTTCGAACAGAATATAGAATAGAATATTCTTGATTGGCCAAGTGTGATTGGACACACACAAGGAATTTGTCTCTGGTTCATAAGCCCTCACTATGCATACAAGCAACAAAGTGATAAATCATAACACATAAGATACAATCATAAATCGTAAGATACAACCAACAAAGTGATAGTCATAAGATATCAATAGGACTACCGTATTTTCCGGCGTATAAGACGACTCTTTAAGACAGGAAAATCTTCTCAAAAGTCGGGGGTCATCTTATACGCCGGGTGTAAGCCTACGATATCTACCTTGACAGACTGACGGAAGCGGTAAGAGCGGCTACTACCATCTCTAGTCATTGCTAGAGATTTCTAACCCGACTCTGAGTTGCCGGCGCTAACCGATGACGCTACGAGAGCGCCGACAACATTGAGGGAAGCTGTGCCAATTTCGTCAAGGCTGCATGCCGCTGAATGCTGGACCCAGCTGGTTGCTGCGCGGAGTTTCCCCCACCGTCCCAGGCATCCAGGTGGATATTACCGACGCTCCAACTTCCCCAGAAAGCTGGGGCTCACCATCACTGGGGGTCTGGGGAAGTCGGAGCATCGGTAATATCCACCTGGATGCCTGGGACGGTGGGGGAAGCTCCGCGCAGCAACCAGCTGGGTCCAGCATTCAGCGGCATGCAGCCTTGACGAGATCGGCACAGCTTCCCGAATCTGAGTTGCCGGCGCTGACCGATGACGCTACGGGAGTGCCGACAACATTGAGGGGAAGCTGTGCCGATCTCGTCAAGGCTGCATGGGTGACAGGACATGGGTGACAGGAAAAAAACCTGGTACGAAATAGCCCTCTTACCGCCACACGTGGCCCGTTACCGTGACAGATGGGCAGCCTGGCTCGTAGGTATCTGTACCGGTTCTGTTAAGAAAACAAACAGCATGGCAGCTCCCATGGGTTTATTGTCTTATCCTTCCTTTCAGCTTTAGAGTGAATTAGGAAAAGTTTAATCCAATTGCACTGTTTTATGTTTACATGTTTGTTGACAAACAGCCTTATGTTTATAAGTGACAGTTTTCCTGCTAAGTACCTGCATGTCATAAGCATTTGAATTAAAATTACCATATTGAAATCAAATCTGATGTTTTTTTTAATTTTTATCTGGAGTGCGTTGGAAGAGGGATAGTCTTATACGGCGAGTATAGCCCAAACCCTATATTTTAACAGGAAAAGTAGGGGGTTGTCTTATACGCCCAGTCGTCTTATATGCCGGAAAATATGGTAGTTAATAGGAAAGGTGAGAAGGGTAATAGTAATACAGTCCTACTACATAGTTAGATGTCGTTAGGCATAAGTGCTGTGGGAAATATGTGTTTAGCAGAGTGATGGCATGGGGAATAGCTGTCTTTGTGTCTAATTATTTTGGCATGCAACATCTATATTTTTGTCTATTTGGATACCATTCTTGGACACTGTTTGATATGGTTTCTTCTAGTTCGAAGACTATCTTTTTAGGGTTTTTAACCTATACAGAAGAAAGTTGGAAGTTACTTTTTTTTTCTACAGCTTTTTCCCCTTTTTGTTTGCACTCTCTCCAATTTTTCTTTTTCTCCATCCTTCCCTCTTTCTTTTTAATTCTTTTTGCTTTGCTCTTTTTGTCTTTCACATTTTTCTGAAATTTAATAAGGCTTGGGGTGGAGGGGGAGGGAAGAGGGCTGATCGCCAAAGTCTGCTGCCTGTGATTCAGTGATCAAATCTAGAAATTCTCAGGATGACAAGATGAAGAAGGAAAAAGGAAAGAGGAAGAGATGATTTAGATCACAATTTAAATCATGATTTAAATCACTAGTAAAAAGACTTGATTTAAATCAACTCGATTTAAATTATAAATTTTAAAGAGCAACTGTCATCTCTGCTACTCCTTTGACCCACTGTTGACTCACCGATAGTCCCAGTGTTGCAGAATATACAGCCTCATGCTACATAACTAAGCACCATTTCATGCTGAATAAACTAAATTATTTATGTATCTTAAATAGAAAACTATCTTACGATAGATTTTTACCCCAAAAGTTTTTTATTAAAATAAATTTGATAAAAATCAAAAAAATCCGATTCAAATAAAAAAAATCCGATTTAAATCAAAAAAATCTGATTTTTTTGATTTTTTAAAAAAAATCATTGATTTTTATCCACCCTGATTTAAACTGACAGCTGATCACCATTTAACTATAAGTTATATGAGGGAATGGGAATATATTTTAATTAATTTCCAACTGTAACAGCCAGCATGCCAGTTGAACTTTACATCATATCAGCAAAACTCCCCAAACTTGTAGCTGCTATTTCTTGTGGATTAGTACCAGCTACAATTTTAGGAAGTTTGAATTCCTATTCACTTTCAAAGATGAGAATATTCCCTAAAACTATATCCGAATATCCAGTGACCTACCAAATCTAGAAACGAGGCTTCACAAGAAAATATCTACACCAAGTATTGATTTCAATCCTAAAATAAATCGGGGTACCAAATTGATAATCTAGAGATGCTTTCTTCTAGTACCAAGTCTGCAATGAGCACATGCACAAAAGAGGCATTGACAAGCAAATTGAAAGTTCAATTCAGATTCGTGACGATATTTGCTTTCTCCAAATCGAATAGCATCATCCTAAAACAAACATCCCTTTTGATAAGGCTGAATAATTTCATTTTAGGCAGTTATATTATTCTGGCATCTGGTTTTTCTCATGAATCTACTAGTAGTGAAGAGGTTTCTTGTGTGCACACACAATTTGCCTAAATGCAGGTAGTCCTTGCCTTATGACAATAATTGAGTCCAAAATTTTTGCTGTTAAGTGAGACAGTGAGTGGGTTTTGCCCCATTTTACAACCTTTCTTGCCAGTTGTTAAGTGAATCACTGCAGTTGTTAAATTAGTAACAAGGCTGTTAAATGAATCTGGCTTCTCCCATTGACTTGGCTTGCCAGATCACAAAACGGAATCAGATGACCCCTGGGACACTGCAACCGTCATTAATATGAGTCATTCGTCAAGTGTCTGAATGTTAATCACATGACCATGGGGATGCTGCAACGGTCGTAAATGTAAAAAACGGTCATAAGTGTGAAAAAACGGTCATAAGTGTGAAAAATGGTCACAAGTCATTTTTTTTCAGTGCCGTTGTAACTTCAAACGGTCAGTAAATGGACAGTTATAAGTCAAGAACTACCTGCACTAATATGACAAGTACTGTAGCTAAAAGTTGTCATGTAGAAACCCAGAAACTTGCAAACTAAGAACAAAAGACACAGATGGCTTATACTAGCAGTTCTACATTTCGAAGACGTTAAAGTCAAAAGTCAAAGCCTTTATTGTCGTTGTACATCATGCATACAACGAAATTGGTTTAGCTTCTACTAGTGCAGTTCATACAAGACAACGTGAATAATAATATAATATACAACGTGAAAATAATATATATTATTTCTATAATATAATATAAATAATAATATGTTAGGTCGTAAAGGTAAAGGTTCCCTTCGCACATCATATGTGCTAGTCGTTCCCCACTCTAGGAGGCGGTGCTCATCTCCGTTTCAAAGCCGAAGAGCCAGCGCTGTCCAAAGATATCTCCGTGGTCATGTGGCCGGCATGACTAAACGCCAAAGACGCATGGAACGCTGTTACCTTCCCACCAAAAGTTGTACCTATTTTTCTACTTGCATTTTTTACATGCTTTCAAACTGCTAGGTTGGCAGAAGCTGGGACAAGTAACGGGGGCTCACCCCATTACGCAGCACTAGGGATTCGAACCGCTGAACTGCCGAACTTTCGATCGACACGCTCAGCGTCTTAGCCACTGAGCCGCCGCATCCCTTTTTTTCCTCAAACTAGACATGCCCAATTCCAGCAACCGTTCTTCATATGTTTTAGTCTCGTAGTTTATACATCCAGATTATTTCCAGAGAAACTGTTTCTGGATCCGCCGTTATGCATCAAAGATACTACTAGTAGTAAAAGGGCCTCGGAATAACTGCAGAAAACAGGAGGACGGTGCCAATTTCACGGTGTTTATTATATAAGCCAGCAAAGTT